>NC_136966.1:15272548-15277548 GCF_032717465.1 Coenobita brevimanus
GTAGCTGTTCTCTACGCCTCGGCTTTCAGGAGAATGGAATGTGTTTGCCTCGCGGTGTTATGACGGTGAGATGAGATAGGCTACTCGTACTGTCTTTCCTCAGATGAGTGTAATGGTGTCAGTAATCTGTAGAAGTAGTTAATAAGTTCTGAGTAAGACTTTTCCTTCACTCACTTGTAACCTAAAATTGGTACAAAAATATTTGTACCCACTTTAATATTAAGGCTCCATGAATGTAATGGGCGTGAGATTAGATTCGAACTGCTCACGCCATCCTTAACTCAAATACCCTCGAACCTGACGTCAAGTGCATTTCTGCTATGACGTAACTTTCCGCTTTCCCCCTCAAATCCCTAAAATCCTAGTAAAACTAAATTATTAATTACAGACGAGTGCACGATACCAATCGTATTCCTGATAACCCCTCACCTCTCCTATTAAATTCATACTGCCAAATTAGCTAAGGAAAAAAGTTGGTAAATGGAATTTCCCCTCGTCTCATCCCTGTAGCTGGTTCTCCACCTTTGTGTATAACACGAGGAAGGAGCTGAGCTGGACAAGGATCCCTCTCATACTCATATTTCCCATGGATCTGTAGGTTTTTCCCTCCTAAAGGGGACACAGGTGCTGGGGGAAAATATGCCTGGGTAAGGAATCCTGCCATTACCTCGGTAGAGAGACCTTAGGTGTTACGGTGGAGCCATCATGCCTTATAGTTATCTCACTTCACCTACCTCTGAGCCCTACCTCATGCACCCCACTCACCTGTGTCTTAAGTATTCTTATTGTTTTTCAGCAATGGTGGTCTTAAAGTAGACAGGAGAATCATCGCCTCAACATGGGTACAAACGATATATACATTTTTTAAGAGAAGTACAACATACCAGTTTACAACCTTTTTTAGTAGTGAGAGAAATAGTAGAGTGAAGGGCGGTGTGCTGCTATACATTACAGCAGGACCTCACTCAGTTGTAATTCGTAAGCCCTCTATTGAAAATGTTGACAGGACTTTGTCCCAGCTTAGAAATAAATCCCGTAGTAACACAGTACCTGCATTAATTTGTCGTCCACCAACACACTCCAGTAACACTGATAGTGACACCTACAACCAAATTTTCTAAATATGTAGCACCCATAATACTGGTTGCCAAATGGGGAGAAGCCCTATCGTCCCACACAGGGTTGGGCCTGTACACAAACATGCAAGAAAGTTCATTGTATCAGCTCACAGACTGCCCAGCACGAGGAGGAAGCAGCAGAAAACTTAGTGAATATTGTTACGGAGGAAGAAGAGTTTAGTATTAACGACGATTGCATGGTCACATACATTAAAATCAATTATGACGCAAGTTACGAGAAAGTGATTTATCAGAGAGTGGGATTTTACAAAATTAAAGGAACTAATTGGTTCAAGTGAATGGAATCCCACTTGTGATATGAACCGTGTACATTAGTGATGCACAGAGTCCAATGCACAACAGACGGCCTGCTAAAAATAATGAACCCAAATGGTGGAAAATGGATATTAAGCATTGCCTGTTGTTGACTTAAAAACTCTCATACAAAATTTGTACTGGCACAAAGAAACAAAGTGATAAAAATATTCCATCCATCCATCCATCATCCAATCCTACAAGCGTCTTGCCCCATGCCGGGGAGCGTAAGACCCCGGGCTAGGGGCAAGTTGGTCCTGACATTTAAGATGAGAGTGACCTGCCTCAGCTCATCCCTGAGTGGGCCATTAAGTGAGCAATAAGCTCCAACCACCCCTTGGATTATTAACCTTTACCGGCTCAATCCGATTGGAACGCCGTAATTACCCACTAAACCACTAGGCTTCAAAATTTGGTTTTATGGTTACCACCCAGAGTACCGTAGTAAATGTTTTCCTGGTGTATAGGAAAACCATCTGGGGTTGTCACTCAGTGTAGAGTCACCAACAGGCAGAAGGAAAAGGAAAGAATGGAAAAGAAAGAAAGAGAGAAGAGGGAGTGTAAAGTCACCCCTAGGCAGAAAGACAAGGAAAGAATGAAGGAAAAGAAAAGACAGAAGAGGATGAAAGGAATGAAGGATGGAGGAGAGGGAAAGGGCAGACACTCCGAGGTGCAGCATCCCCATCTACCACATATACATAACAAACAAAGGGAAACAAAGGTGCGAGATGGATTTAGGAGTTCGATAAGGAAGAGACAGTACTCAAGTCTGCTGTGCTGGCCAGAATACGGCAGCAGAGAGAATGGTTCTGTTAATGAGTAGGAAGAGAAACACATGCAGGCCAACCCTCATGGGATGTGGCACCAGAGTAAAGAACTGATATATAATAAAGGTAAAAAGTGCGTGAATATGTGGAGGTAGGGAAGGAAGTAGCATGATTTGAAGCGTAGGGTTGTCAGTGGATCGGGAAAGAAATGGGGTTGTGCAAGGTGCTACCCTTCATGAAGGCCGCATGCTGTTGGACACAAGATGGATAGATAAATGAGAGAATAAACTACGAGATGAAGGAGACATACTTAAAAGAGAAATGTTAATTGATAGGGAATGACATACCCAAAAGGCCTCCGTAAAGGATGCAGTGTCAAGCAAAAAGATGGACGTACTCAATGAAAAATAAAATAACTACGAGCATGATAATACATGTTAATCATTTTGGGAATAAGGCAGGAAAGAGGAGAATGATAAGAAAAACAGGCTGATAGAGTAAAAAAAAGAAAGAAAGAAGAGAGGAAGAGGAGAGATCGTTACTCGCGTAGGTACTTCTTATATGTCTTGCAGATAGGTAGATAAGTAGATTTTGTGAAGTGTAGAAATTATTGGTGACAAGTTGCAACAGTAATAAAATATACAGTTTATTTTTAGAGTTTACTTTAATTTTGCAGGTGCATGTGATGATAGACGGTATGCGTTTTTCCTTCTTGGAGAGAACTTAAATTGTAAAGAGTGATGGGTTATTAGCCAGTCGGACACCACCCACACCACAGCACTGCCGTAACCTCCATCTTTTACACCCTCGGTTGCGATATCTAGGTGTTAAAAATCAGGGTGAGGGCAGCATCCACAACCCTTTAAATCCAGCCTTCAATGACGATCTTTGCAGCATCAAGTGGACGTGTACCGGTAAAAAAAATCAGACCTTTTTATGGGTACTAGAACTATCAATCTTCGGCGGCAGACAGCTTTATAGTTACCCCACGCCCTGGTTCAAGGCTGAGGTGAGCGGATGGGGAAAAGGAGAGATAAAGTGGACAAGTACGAAGCAAATGAATGAGATCAAGTTTATTGGACATTACTGTAAAAGTTTTAGTAGACGCCCATCATCCATTCACACGTTGTGATAAGTCGAATGGTTTCCTTTACTTCAACATATGAAAATCAATGCTATAAAGTTTTGCACTTGTTGAATAGAAACCAAGTTCTTCATTCACCTACTTTTTTCAGTTTCCTATTAAGCCAAAACAAATCGGCTCCAATAGGAAACAATCTTGTGTACTGTTCCTTGTGTTTTATTTCATGTGTATTCACTTCACTCTGTTCTCCCTCCTCTCTCCCACAAATGAAGGAAAAGGAAAGACAACAGAAATGAGAAACAAGCTAAGTAATAGTTGTGTCTCCTATGCCATAACATTTCCATCAACACTAGCCACCGCCACCCCTTATCCCTGACACCACACCACTTTAGCCCTTGTTCCCTATCACCACCCACACCACCACCCTTACTACGGCTCCTGCCGTCATACTTGCCACCACCCCCTTTCCAACACCCCTGCCACCACTTCTGCCTCCCCCCTTGAAACCACCTCTTACCACCTCTGCCACCATTTCCCTGCCAACACCCCTGACATCACCACCCTCGCCACTCTTTTCTGGCACAACTCCTACGACCACCTCTACCAACACCTCTACCACCACCCATCCACCTCACAGAGAAAAGTGTGTATAGTATATTAATTCTAAGAAACTCTTGTTAAAAAAAAAATGTCAGTAAGCCAAAATTTTGCTAAGTTAGCAGAGCTGATATCTTCATATTTTTATACAGTATCATTTTCCTGGAGCAAAAATGGCTAAAGTTTCTGCTACATAAAAAAAAATCTGGCTAAACCTACATTTTTTTTTTCTGTGTGCTACTCACTGCCCCTTCCATCACAAACGATCTCTTGTTCTACCCCCCTTGCCACCACCCCTGCCACCCGTCCTTCCCCGTCAAGACCACCCCAGCACTACAGCTTCTAAATGAGCACCAACACTTCCCTGTCTTGGAGGCGTCCCGCATCCAGTTGCAAAGGAGAAAGGCGAGCTAGCAGTTATGAGAGTACTTTAAATACATGTTCCACACACTTAATAATGGTTCACACCAACATGTATTGCCCCCACTGTACCGTACTCTCCACACACATCAACCACACACACACACTACTACATATAAAGACATAATGTACACCCTCCCAAAAAAGTATCGGCACTCTTACAGCTCGTCATCATTCTGAAACATGGATGAAGCATTGTGATATATGGGGCATCCTGTAATTATAAGTGCAGATATTATCTTTGGTAATTATTATAACTCAAAATCTGCAAAAAGAATCACTTACTGGGTGGTAAATGCTTTTGAGGCACCAGCACTTATAGATTCATATGTGTTCTGCGTAAGTTGCCCTTGTTTTTCACAACCTATCGTACCCATAAGGGGCCAATACTTTTTTTGGGAGGGTGTACATGCATATAGAAAAAGACAAACGGACGAACGCCAATGCCCAAATACACAAACCCACACAGAAACGAACACAAACATTCACGAGCACACACACACACACACACACACACACACACATACACATACTTATCACATAACACAGTCTCACACAAACCAAAACAGACAAATACACAGCACCTAGGAGACATGTATTTACGCAATGGTGCACATATACATACAAAAATCATTGGAAGGTGGCAAGAATGAGAGGAAGTAATTCGTCATCGGCTTGGAATGGTGATTACATTAAAAC
>NC_136966.1:15280048-15295048 GCF_032717465.1 Coenobita brevimanus
AGAGAGAGAGAGAGAGAGAGGAGGGGGAATGAGCAATACAGTATAAATTGCATACATAGTAGTGGGTTATATGATAGACTGCATAATTAGACATAAATGGGTATAAAGATAATAGTGCTAATGGAGAGAGACGAAAACCCAACCAGAAAGCAAGGGAGAGTGCAAGAAATAGAAAGTTATCTAGAATTAATGAATAGAGAAAGGCGAGAAGCGTGGAGGGGGGGAGGGAGAGAGAGAGAGAGAGAGAGAGAGAGAGAGAGAGAAAAACTACGTAGTTTACAGGGAAATCACCCCGAAAGTATTGCGAACATCATAACTTAAGACGTGACGCAACAAACATTTCCCATGGCTATGACATCCATCCGTCCATTTGCAAATCCAGGTTGTTATCTCAGATTTAGATGCAGCAGGCTGGGAAAAATGGAGTCCTGTCCAAATGTTTCGTGGTCAGTGGGTGAATAGAACCTGAGACCACACGGTTGCAGGTCGACTGTTTTACCGATTATACTACCACCACTCAAAAAAGAAACTATTCGCATTTTACCTCCGTAGAAGTGTTGGGGTCGCAGGCCAGATGTATTACCGTAGTCCGACACGTTGAAAATAAAGGGCCCTCCTCCAGTCACCTACTTGGGATGGAATCTGTGGAATGTCGCCACTCTAACCGGGACGCTGTAAGCACTAAAGTACGGTACATACTGTATGTGAGGCTGTGGAGACGGGGATGGACAGAGATAGGCAGTGGATGTGTCAGAGTGTAAAGGGAGGAGATAGGTCAGGTAGCGGGTATTATTGTAGGTACTCTGGCGCACACACACACACACACACACACACACAACACAAATTTTAGCCTAGTATTTTACGTCATTTTCACACATGGGACGTGTCATCCACTGTCCTCCCTGGCAAATGCTGTCAGAGATCCTTCTGTGGACAGAGAAACCTACTAAGTCTCTCCCAGCACAGAAATATTAACCAACAGAGGGAAGAAATAATCAGCAGTGAGAAATTAGGTGGACTTGGGCCCTGACTGTACACTGGATTGCACTAACATATTCACATGTTTGTTTGTGGCAGTAACATGATTGAAAGGGGTTGCCCATTATTAGTTGTAATGGTCAAGTAACTGTGATGCATGACTTTACTAATCAAGTGGAAGGTCTGCTGACGTGTTAAAAAACAAAAAATATAACGCTAATACCAATACACAAGTTCTGTATGTAGACAATCCTAGCATGTGTTCAATATGGACGGTGGGTGTTAGCGCAGAAATGCAGTTATGTGAAAGTGTGTATGGTATGTAGAAGGGCTAGTGGGCCTTGGAAACGGGCTAGGAAGTCTATCCCAAGAGTCAGACACATAACAAAAATGAAAAAAAAAAAAGCCATTCACATTAAGAGTTAATTTAACTTTTCTGTACCTATCCTACTGAAGCGTTTCTCATCTGTTACTTGTTGTACTTAAACACTTCAGTCCGATGATATTTTTTCTCCTTTATTACTACTCTGCTATTATATGTTTGTTACCTACACACAATTTTATTCTGTTTAAGGAAGACGTCTGGTAGTGAAAGGGTTATGAAGGCTGCACCAAACTCCTCGACTTCGATGCCATTCGTGAGGCTGTAAAAATCATGTGGAGACAGAAAAGAAAAAACCCATTAAAAAAAAAATCAGATTCCTGGTTAAAACGATGCACCATATCTTCCCGAATTCATCCATGTCTAACTCATGCTCATTTTCTTAACATCTTCCTCATCCAAACAAAACACGACCCTTGACTCGAGATTCATAAGCCTGGCAACCACTTACACTTCATTATCGATAAGTTACAGACATGTACACAAACCACACACTGTTATCACCATGGACACGTTAAAATGACTCTCCATCTCTCTCTCTCTCTCTCTCTCTCTCTGCTACACCTCAGCTCTGTCCTGTATCTCGTAGGATATATTCTTTGGCTCCAATCACCTGTCATCTTGTGGGTGTCATATGGTTCTGAACGAGAGAGAGAGAGAGAGAGAGAGAGAGAGAGAGAGAGAGAGAGAGAGAGAGAGAGAGAGAGAGAGAGAGAGACTACCATACTGTCAGAGCATATAAAGATAAAATTAAAATTTAAAAAATCAGTCGCCTCTCAGAAAGTCAGACCTGTAGGGTGTGGAGGGGGAGGGAGCCCTCCTGCTTCTTTATCCTTGTCTTTAACTCACATTAGTGAGAGATGTGTGTATTAGCATTCATTAACTCCCTCACCGCCAAACGTCTCTCCTAAACGGGGGGAGACATCAGTCAATCCTATTTAAGAAGAACAGCTAATAATTAGTTCTCTGGATGAAGGTGCTATAGTTCCTGATTACCTTTCCCTTCAGCCTTTCCCACACCCTTCATAATATGACACTGTGATTACGCTGTTCCGGACTGTAGTAATTGCTGCCTATATGCAATACACCTTCCTAACCCACCTTCCCAAATTAAGTTCCTCCTGCCTGTTTCCTTCCCCTCCCTTCCTATTTCCCTTTCTCCTTTCTTCCTCTGTAATGCTCTGGTTCGTATTATTATACAGCAGGTGGCACAGAAAGCTTTGAAGCAATATTTCCTCTGATATTTATTTTGCATATTACATCTTTTTATACACTTGTATGTGACTCAGGCAAACCATGCTGCTACTAAAAATCTGCATCATAGAAGAGATTATCGTGGTGCAAAAGACATAACAAATCGCTGAAAAATATGTGCCACAAAACCTGCAGTGCCACCTAGAATACGACTCTATGCCATGTATCCTGTCAACTCAAACACCTGTCACTCGTACATCTATTATTTGCTGTCTAGGACGAAAATAATCTAAGGATAAACGCCAGCGAAAACAGTCCCAAAGAAAGCCATAGAAAAGAAGGCAAAAATCAAAATCCAATAATTTCGTTGTGTCTTGACAGTGAACAAAATGTTTTTAAGACTCTAAAACGTAATAAATTATTCTTTCACATTCTTTTCCCACATGGTTTTAAATGTGCATTCTCCCATCACAGTACTGTAGGAGACGTCTCTGTTGCTAAATTACTTGTTTCTTGACACAGAAACCCTGACTGTGTTTTAGATATTTCTAAAAGAGATCTCTACATTCATAGTCTGACTCTTGGTGATGGTATTTGCTTGTTAACTGCAAATCCAGTTTTGGGGCCACGCATTTAAGGATCAAATTCTGGTTCTCCTCTTCACAGTTCTTCCATGACCCATCATGTAATCTCTTTTGCTCTACCCCCCTTCTCTCTCTCTCTCTCTCTCTCTCTCTCTCTCTCTCTCCTTAGCTTTTAAACATTTTATTTTATTTTTTTTAATGCGAGGAAGAAGGAACCAAAGGCCATGAGCCCGCAATAACAGTTCCCTCCAGGAGAAAAACAAAATACAAGAGAGAGCCAAATTCAAGATCCATTCATTTCGAGATGCCTGGACACACTGCATTTGAAAGACTGGAGATCATAGGCAGCAGGAAATACAGACAGAGGGAGACAGTTCCAGAGTTGACCTGTTGCGTAAATGAAGGACTGGGAGTAACGGTTAACTCTTGCATTAGAGAGTTGGACAGAAAAGGGATGAGAGTTTGCTGCTAGACGGGTGCTACGCGCCCGTCGTAGAGGTGGAGGAATGCATGCAGACAGTTCAGAGGAGCAGTGACCATTAAAGTAGCGATAGAAAAGAGATAAAGAGGCAACAGTGCGGCGAAGAGACAGAGGTTGAAGGGATCAGTAAGAGGAGGAGAGTTAATGAGACGAAAAGCTTTTGACTCCACCCTATTGAGATGAGCTGTATGTGAGGAGCCACCCCACACATGAGAGTTGTACTCACGCTTTGGATGTTCTCATTTATATTTTCTTTTTAGGTTGACTCCATACTAATATCTCTTAAGTTGGTGGGTTCCTTTGTAGTTTTATTTATTCCCTCCCCCAAGGAGGTTATGTTTTCACCTCTGTCCGTTTGTTTGTTTGTTGGTTGTTTGGTTTGTGAGCAAGATTACAGAAAACCTTCTGGACGGATTTCCACGAAACTTGGTAGAAGAATGGGCCTCAGCCCAGAATAGACTCCATTAAATTTTGGTGCGGATCCGTGTAAAGGTGCGGATCCAGGAATTTTTTTCACTTACTTTAACATTGTGAGACAGGGCGTTCTTCGATATTTTCGTAAGTTTTTCAGTGAATATTGCATGGATCATGAAAAAAAAGGCATATTTAGGATGTTGGTATCTACGAATGTGTACAGTTTGGCGCGGATCCACTTAAAATTCCGGCTCTAGCGGATTTAAATATGCTTTTATAGGGGGGTAGTCTTTTTCCATATTGAATTAGACTTGACAATTAAAAGGAACTGCATGTTGGGCGTTAGCGGAGGTATGCGCTCTACTGAGTGCCATTTTAGTTTATTTGTTTTTTATTTATTTATTTATTTTGTATCCAGCACGGGTTACAGATTAAACAGTCGTCCCCTGAGGTGCAGCAGTCCTCATGCACGGAAAAGATGACGTACTTGCATTCCTTCTTATGTCTAAGCTTGGAAGTTGATATCCACCGTCTTTACTGATTGCATGCTGGGGCTGTCTCATTTAAAACTGATATGGTATTGGTAGTGGGCGTGTGTGCCTGTTTATCTGTCTATCTAGCTATCTACCTACCTACCTACTGTATTCATCTATATATCTCTGTCTATATATCTATCTATATACATGTGTGTGTGTGTGTGTGTGTGTGTGTGTGTGTGTGTGTGTGTGTGTGTGTGCGTGCGCGCGCGCCCGTGCAGCAGACCTATTGGCTCATTGGAGGTTTTTACTACACGAAAGATTAAAATTAATGTACTTCATAAAGCAAAAACCAGGATAATAAGGCAGGAGAGCTCGCCAAATCTATACTTCTCTGACCCAATCCTAGGTCGTTCTCGCGTCCTTCCACACAGCAGCTCACTTCTCAAAAAATAAGAAAAAAAAAAATTTTCTCTAGAACTGACGTAACTCACTGGTCCGATATCACGGTCTTCACCTCCTGCTCTTTCCACCTTCTTTACTTTCCAGTCTCTCTCTCCCGCCCTCTCTCTGTCTGTGTCAGCTTCTCTCTCGCTTGTTCGCTCGCTCGCGGGCACCTTATAAATAAATAAAAATCATATATATATATATATATATATATATATATATATATATATATATATATATCCCGCGGCTTGGGAGGTCCTCAGGCAGTACTTCTTTGATTTTCCCTGGAATGATTATTGCTTCCATGGCCGTGAGCCATCTGAATTTGCCTTGCACATTACGGAGGTTATTCTCTCGGGCATGGAAGCAGACATTCCTTTCTCATATCCTTTGACTAACGCAAGAAAGCCTTGGTTTAATCACGCTTGTTCTAATGCTGTCCACGACAAGGAGAGTGCCTACAAAAGGTACCGGAGCCAACCCACCCCTGAATCACATCATCTTTACGTTTCTGCCCGGAATCGTGCTAAGTCTGTTCTTCTCTCTGCTAAAAATAATTTCATCCGTACTTAATGCTCTCAACTCTCCAACTCGAATTCTTCCCGCTCCTTCTGCCACCGTGCCAAAAACCTTTGTAACAACTTTACCTCATCATCCTTCCCTCCTCTTTTCTACTCTGATGGTTCTGTAGCTATTTCTTCTACTGATAAAGCAGATCTCTTCGCACAGACTTTCTCCTCCAATTCTACCTTAGACGATTCCGGTGCTGTTCCTCCATCACTTCCCGCCTCTGACTTCCTCATGGCTGACATTAAAATTTCTTCAGCTGATGTATTTTCTGCCATCACTGGCCTCAATACTAACAAGGCATATGGGCCTGATGGAGTCCCTCCTGTTGTTCTCAAGAACTGTGCTTCTGTGCTTACACCCTGCCTAGGCAAACTCTTTCACCTTTGTCTGTCAACTTGTACCTTTCCTTCTTGCTGGAAGTTTGCTCTCATTCAGCCAGTCCCAAACAAGGATGACCACTCCCAACCCTCCAACTATCGTCCAATTGCTTTAACGTCCTGTATTTCAAAAGTTTTCGAGTCAATTCTCAATAGAAAAATTTTAAGGCATCTTTCCTATCACAACCTTCTTTCTGATCGTCAGTATGGGTTCTGTCAGGGACGCTCCACTGGTGATCTTCTCACCTACCTTTCAGACTCCTGCTCATCCTCCTTTCGGGACTTTGGCGAAAGCTTTGCCATTGCACTTGACATCTCAAAGGCTTTCGATCGAGTCTGGCATAAATCTTTAATTTCCAAACTGCCCTCTTACGGTTTCTATCCCTCTATCTGTGCCTTCATCGCTAGCTTCCTTTCTGGTCGTTCTATAGCCGCTGTTGTAGACTGCCATCGTTCTTCTCCTAGATCTATCAACAGTGGTGTTCCTCAGGGCTCTGTCCTATCACCAACTCTCTTCCTTCTATTCATCAATGAACTAAGCTGTACATCTAATCCTATCCACTCATACGCTGATGACTCTACCCTTCACCTTTCCATTCGGTTCCCGCAACGCCCATCTCAGCAGTTACTTCAACAAACAAGGGATGAGGCTATGGCACACCTAATGTCTGACTTGGCTCGTATCTCTGACTGGGGTAAAAATAATCTTTTTGTTTTTAATGCATCAAAGACTCAGTTCTTACACCAATCAACCCGTCAAAATCTTCCACAGGTATACCCACTAATGTTTAATAATATTCAGCTTAATCCTGCATCATCCTTGAACATGCTTGGGGTTTCATTTACTCGGGACTTATCTTGGAAAGATCATATTACATCTCTTGTAAAATCTGCTTCCAAGAGATTGGGTGTGCAAAGCCGACTCCGTTCTTTCTTTACCCCTGCACAATTGTTGACTCTATACAGGGGTTTTATCCGCCCCTGTGTGGAGTACAACTCTCATGTGTTGGCAGGCTCCCCACACACAGATCATCTCAATAGGGTGGAGTCAGAGGCTTTTCGTCTCATTAACTCTCCTCCTCTTACTGACTCCTTCAACTCCTCTGTCGCTTTGCCGCACTGTTGCATCTTTTTCTCTTTTCTATCGCTACTTTAATGGTCAGTGCTCCTCTGAACTGTCTGCATGCATTCCTCCACCTCTCCGACGGGCGCGTAGCACCCGTCTAGCAGCAAACTCTCATCCCTTTTCTGTCCAACTCTCTAATGCAAGAGTTAACCGTTATTCCCAGTCCTTCATTTATGCAACAGGTCAACTCTGTAACTGTCTCCCTCTGTCTGTATTTCCTGCTGCCTATGATCTCCAGTCTTTCAAACGCAGTGTGTCCAGGCATCTCGAAATGAATGGATCTTGAATTTGGCTCTCTATTGTATTTTGTTTTTCTCTGGAGGGAACTGTTATTGCGGGCTCATGGTCTTTGGTTCCTTCTTCCTCGCATAAAATATATATATATATATATATATATATATATATATATATATATATATATATATATATTGCATATAGATCCATGGATCGATAGATCAATAGATACTTCCTGATCAAGGTATTCTGCATAATATGTCTGATGAAGAAACTGAACTACTTCATGCTGGTACTGCTATGACAGCTGTACTACAAGTATTGGTAATAAAAATAATAATAATGATAATAATAATAATAATAATAAAAATAATAATATTAATAATAATAACTAGAATGGCATTTAGCAGAGCGCGTACCTTCGCCAACACCCTATCTCGCAATGTTAAAGAAATTTAAAAAAAAAAAAAAAACTGGGTCCGCACCTTTACGAGGATCCGCACCAAAATTTAATGGAGTCTATTCTGGGCCAAGGCCCATTCCTCTATCTAGTTTCGTGGAAATCCGTCCAGCAGTTTTTGTGTAATCTTGCTCACAACTCAATCAACAAACAAACAAACAAACGGACAGCGGTGAAAACATAATCTCCTTGGCGGAGGTACTACTACTACTACTACTACTACTAACAACAACAACAACAACAACAATAATAATAATAATAATAATAATAATAATAATAATAATAATAAAAATAATACCTATGACAATATTTTCATTATTATTATTAGTGGTAGTAGTAGTAGTAGTAGTAGTAGTAAGCTTCCAAACTTAATCCAGCATAAAGTAAATCCCAGTAAGTTTCCAAGTTAAAATTCTGCACACAAAATCTGGTTGCACTTCCCGGGTGAAACTTGTTCCCGTGATACTTGAGCCAAGATTGTGCCACACACTGGATTTTATTTTCCTAAGTGAAATGTGTGTGCAGATATCTTGATTTATGTGTGAGGCGGGAGAGTATGGAAATAATAATCTGAAGGTGGGGAATAAAATTTTGCCATGACCCATCTAGCACTCACTTGCACCTTAGAAGTTCAGGTGATATTTACTTCTTCGCTGCGATGACGTCATTTTGGATGCTAGAACTTCTCCATAAGCGGCTCTGTCCTGCATCTAGCTAGCTATTTTCGGACGTGAGGTGCTTTACTCCCTTATACTTCAGCGAACTCCCTTAAGCCACACCACACCACACCACACCACACCACACCACACCACACCACATTACACCATACCACCCTCTCACACCACAGAATTTTACTTATTGCTGGTATCACTAAAAAGTTTTATGCTGTGTTGTGAAAACCAATTTTGCTGGAAACTTCTACTTCACTTACGTTGGACGCTATAACCCCAACATCAAAACCTGAAAAGGATAAGGTTGTAGGTAAGAAAACAAAGAAATAATGAACGTTTCAAATCCTTCCACTTTTCAAAACCATCCTTTCCATCTTCACATTTACTTGTACGATATTTATGTCGTTTTCATATTGGCAGAGTTTGCATCAATAACGTTCATGAGTATATTATGGTGTATTTTGGACCTTAACCCCCTCCCCCCAAAACAAATCGATAAGGAAGAAGTCTTGCGAATTCTCAAAAGCCTTTAACAACACAGTACTCACTTTCATAATTCCGTCGAATTTGTGTGTGTGTGTGTGTGTGTGTGTGTGTGTGTGTGTGTGTGTGTGTGTGAAGGAGATCTCTGAATTGACGATACAGTGTATGAAAGAAGCAAAAAGAGTTAGTGTGAGCTTCCTATTATTCATTATATATAAAATCAGTGTGTGAGGTATGTGGCGGAAGACGTTCATAAATACAGAAATGATTATACGGGAAGCTAAGTAACTGGGCGTGAAACGTTGTAAAGATTTACAAGCAGAGTGCAAATGGGATTCAGAAAGAGCTTAATGAGAGAGCAAGTGTATGAAGAAAATGTGCACAAGTGGATGTGGAAAATGCGAGGGAAGACAAGATAAATATGCAAAGGAAACAGTTTGGGGTGAGAGAAGGAGGAAGATATCAGACACTAAATTATTTTGCTTCCTCCACTCCTTCTCTCTCTCTCTCTCTCTCTCTCTCTCTGTGGTCTGTGTATCTATGTAACTCTCTCTCTCTCTCTCTCTCTGTGGTCTGTGTATCTATGTAACTCTCTCTCTCTCTCTCTCTCTCTCTCTCTCTCTCTCTCTCTCTGTGGTCTGTGTATCTATGTAACTCTCTCTCTCTCTCTCTCTCTCTCTGTGCCAGGATACATGACGATAATGCTTTTCCACGTCCAGGCTACAGGCAGATCAGTCCAGCCTCGTCCGTCACAGTGTTCATCCAGGAGAGGAGAGGAGAAGAAAGGAGGGGAGGAGAAGAAGGAAAGGGCATGGAGTGGAGGGGAGGGGAGGGAAGGGGAGAGGAGAGGAGAGGAGAGGGGAGGAGAGGAGAGGAGGGCAATGAACCAAAGTCGAGATGAGAGAAAAGGAGAGGTGAGGTTGAGGCGCTGACCCTGAGCCACTCCCACAAAATGTAATGATAAACAGATAAAAGAATTACACTCCTCAGAGAGCACCGTACTCTACTGTACACCGAACCTAGGTTAAATCACTCGCCCAGAGGTCTTAATATTCGGCCTGACAATTTCAATCAGCTTAGGATAAACTTCTCGAACTGGAAGGGCTAGAAAAAAGTTTTTCCTATCCTTTCATATGGCTTTTTATTTTTTAAATAATTCATTTGGTATGAGCTAAGATAAGGTACAAAGTCGTCATCCTGATTTAAGTCTTAAAATGATTACGGTATAATTTGCAACTACAGTAACCTTGGACTTTAGATGACGTAACATGTAAGCGACACATGGTTTCATGTACGGGAGACGATACCCACTTACATTGTGACATTTATGATTTTATTATTACATCTTCCACATGACTTTATTAAGCTTTGGAGAGGCTTTTCAAACTAGAGGTGTTAAGGATAACCTTTTTTAATCCCGGTCACTACATGAGGATTCCATCAAATGAAATTAAACCGTTTGGATATAACAAAAAATAAATAGAAAAACGTCCTCGGGGAGAATCGATCTGTAGTATATTTTGTGTATTTCTGTGAAAGGGAGAAAAATTATGAAAACTCAACACAAAGGATGATTTGTGCATTGCTGGGATGTCATATGGAACGAGAGGTGGTAAACATCTGTGTGTGTGTGTGTGTGTGTGTGTGTGTGTGTGTGTGTGTGTGTGTGTGTACCATTCTGTCTATATTATCCGTCTTTTATAATAGCTGGTCTTTCTGCAAAATATTTGAGAACTTTGAAACATATTTATAATTTTTGTTTCCCTCGATTCTTCCTTCCCCCCCCCGCTCTCTCTCTCTCTCCACAACACACACACACACACACACACACACACACACACACACACACACGCACCTTCATTTGCATATGTGAACTTATCCCCTCACAATAACAAGCTCCCCCCTGCTCCAGCTTTTTCACTGTTTCCTGTCTTTTTGTTTTTCCTGTTTCCCCTTTACCCCCTCTCTTTCCTTTGTATCATTTATTGGCTGATTACTTCCTCTTATCATCATTACTACCTTCCGTGTTTTTGTCGTTTCTCCTTTTCTTCCCTATGTACACCCTTTTTCAACTTTATTCTTTTTCACATTGTTTTATTTCTAATTATATACACTACTTCCATGTCTTAACTGGGGGTTACTGTTAAGATGATGATGATGATGATGATGATGATGATGATGATGGTGGTGGTGGTGGTGGTTGCCTGTATTCCAGAAAGCCATTTACTATTTCGCGTGCTATCCCATCACCAATGAATGGCTCCTCGGTGGTTTACTGGGTAAAGAAATGCAACTTATAAGTGTTTAAATCCAAGTATTGTTGGGATTTATATTTTACATAATTCCCCTCTGGAACTAGTGATTGTGTGTTACCCCAAGTTTGTCTGTTTGTCTTTTAGCAAGATTACTTAAAAAGTGATGGACGAAGTTTGATGAAATTTTTTGAAAAAGCGGGCCATGAGCCAAGCAGGAAATACTCAAATTTTATGTCGGATCCAAATTCGGTTCCTGAGTATCGCGCACAATATCTCCAAAAGTTCTCATTGAATTTCAATAAAATCTTGTGGAAAAGTGGGCGATGAAAAAAGAATGAATTGATTAAATTTTGAGGCGGAGCCGGATCCTATATTTATGGATCCGGATCCGGATCCTATATTCATGGATCCGGATCCGGATCCGATTCCTTTTTCATTGCAATGGTATTTGTGGAGGCATGAGCTCTCTGAGCGCTGTTTAGCTTTTACCTGCTATAATGAAGCCGATTTCATTCTTTGTTTCTTCATATGGACTTCTCTTCGTCCATTTTGTCCCTGTTCTTTTGTGAAAGAATTGGATCATTTTTCTTGTACAATTCAGCAAAATATACTACCATTTCACCTCTGTCATTCCTGTCTCCCACTCCGAAATTTCCCATACATGCTTCTCCATTTTTCAGTTAACTATTGCTTTGAAGTCTCCCATGAGTACAGTATATTTTTCTTCGTCCATATTCTTGGAGATGTCGTCATAGAATGTTTCTATATCTTCATCCGGGATTCGAGAAGTCGGTGCATATATTTGGTTTGCCTAGCCTTATTACAATCCATGTTACTTTGTCAGATTCACTGCTGAATTTATAATAATCTCTGCAAGATTCCTATTAATTAGAAATCACACACACACACACACACACACACACACACACACACACACACACACACACATATATATATATATATATATATATATATATATATATATATATATATATATATACTGTATACAGTATATAGATAGATAGATGGATAGATAGATAGACAGATAGATATACATATGCTTCCCAGTGATAAATTATGAGTAAAATGACAGCAGGAAATGCCAGATGCAAGTCCAATTTCAAAAAGAGTATTATCATTTGCTTGCCTTTCAGTCACTGCCAGATTAATCACCGCTGTGAGAATTATACGCGTGTCAGTTGCGATGGAGCCCCACTTTCCCAAACCCCTCCTCCCTCCTTTCCCATACCTCTTCCTTCTCTTGCTTCCCCTCCCTTCCTTCATCTCATTCTTTTCATTCATCCTTCCTTGCCCCCTCTCGTCTAGTTCACTTCTCTCTCCCATACCTCTCTTTCTCTTCCCTTCTTTCTCCCTCTACCATTCTTGTAATATTCACCTGAATGCAATTTTCATAATCTTCACGTGCGACTCTAACTGTATTTTCCCTCTGTAATCTCAGAGCCTAGAAGACCCGTAGTCCTGCAGTTACCCCCAAGAAAAATTTATATTTCCCCCTTTTCTCAGCTTCAGTTACCTACCTTTCCCATAATCCTCAGTTAACTATCATTTCCATAATCATCGCATGCGAGTATATTAGAAATAATGTTCCTGCATTCCTAATCGCGGCCGAAGTAGGCTCGAGACCTGCTGTTGTACTGGTGAATATTGTTACCCCTTACAGCATCAATTACCTACCATTCCCATGAATCTCCTTCATCTCCCATTTCCTTAATCCTTACGTGCAACTCCATCCATGATAATTTCGCAACCAAGCTTCCTGGCCAAAAGAACGAGTAATACTTGGGTCCAGAAGTATTGTTGTCTGTGCTTGGCTGACTCCTGATGGCAGGATATTTTACACTTGCTATTTGTGTTTCCACCAGATGTTGCTTGCATTTGTTAAGTCTTGCAATCAGATGACACATTTTAATTTAATCGTATTTATTTATTCTTTTGTACCTCTAGGAGAATTTACTTAACTTAGGTTTCGTCACTAACAAGAAAGGGGTTAATGAAGGCAATACATATAGCCCCACCAGTATGAAAAGTCTGCCCTAAGGTGAATAGCATCTGGAAATCAAGAGAATGAAATATAATAAGTAAAATGACCGAAAGAGTTAAGGTGTGTGACTCTCGTAGCATTCTTTTGGTATGAAGGTAATGTGGTGGGTAATGTGTTGATGTTACAGCTCCGTGACTCCTGCAAATAGACAAATTACACCCACACACTCACACCCACACCCACACCCACACCCACCCACACACACACACAATATGTGAATGTGTTTTTTTGTGGGTATAACAGTTCTTATGAAGAGAGTGAATTGTCCTTTCATAGTTTAGGCACATTGACAGGGACGTATGCAATGTTACAGGAAGGTGGGGGCTCAGGAAAGTCATTTATTTTTATTACGTATATTCTCTTTACCGCCAAGAAACCCACGGGAAACCTCTGCTTGTAAAGGAGTTAAGATAACAAATACCTTAATTCCATGCTAAAACTCTCCCTCGAAACTCCCTAAGGTAAAAAAAAAAAAAAAAAAAAAAAACTAAGAGGACTTTAAGGATGTGAGGTGTGACTTTCGGAAACAAATAACTCACATCCCATGGCAGGAGTCTGGTGGCGCAGGAACAAAATACAAAATACGTCTCTGGATTCAATGTGTCGAAAATACAGCCCAATCTCCTGTGAAAATAAAAGATAAAAACAAAAGCCCTGACCAAGAACTGAGAGGTGTGTGGTGTTGAGGTATGGGTTTAATCGGGAAATGGCTGGGTGAACCCCTTGATTACTTTATTATTACACCGTGGCGGTAATCAGGGTTCAAGGACTAGGGTGGTTCAGGATGGAAGAGGTGGACTGGAAGGGGGGAGGGAAGGAGGAAAGAATGGACGGAGGAGGAATGGAGGAAAGGAGAGAAGAAGGTGAGAAGAGGGAGAGGAGTGATGGAGGAAGGAACAATTCGATCGAGAATGGAAATTCTGAAAATATTAGAGATGGGAAAGGGTAGGAGATGGAAGATCTGAAGAGATGTGGGGAGTAACAGGTGAGAGGAAGGAAGGAAGAGGGAAGGGAAGAAGAAGGGAGGGTGGGGTGAAAGGAAAGAAAGAGAGGGAAGGAACGGACTGTTGATACGTAGGAAGTTAAGGCTTTGAGGATGCATGAAAAGAGGAGGAGATGGAAAAGGAAGGGTTGATGGGTAGTGGAGGAAAATATATTAAGGAGAGCAAAGAGAAGTGAGAGAAGGAAGAGAAAGGATTAACTGATGTAATGCAGGTAGAAGGAAGGTATTACTAGGATGGACAAGGGTGGAAGAAATGAAGAAGGCAGAGTAATTTGATGGGTAATGAGGAGACACTATGATGGAGGGGGGACAGGAGACGAGAGAAAGAAAAGGAGGAAGGGTAGGAGGAGGAGAAAGGGTCAACTGATGTACTGTGAAAGAAGGAAGGTGGGAAAGAATGGAAGAGATAGTGACGGAAGAGTTGACTAGCTGTGGAAGCCTATTATGGTATTCGGAGTGGCTGAGATGAAGGATTCATGGAAATGGAGTGATGAGAGGGAAATAGGAATGATGTGCTATATAGACAATGTAGTATGGGAAGAGAAGGGAGACATATAATGAAGATATAAGAGGAGTGGAGAGAACGTGTAGAGAAGTAGGTAAGGGAGAGGAGTTGGGAGGGAGAGGAGGAGCAGGGTGGAAATGTGGTACAGATGGTGATGTTTTGGGGGGAGAGGGGAAGGTGAAGAGGTTCTGTAACAAAGGAATGAGGGAAGTGGAGCATGAAGAGGAAACAGGAATAACGAAGGGGGGATAGGGAGTACAAAGTAAAGCATTAATCAGACAACAAGTAAGCTATTGGT
>NC_136966.1:15300048-15365048 GCF_032717465.1 Coenobita brevimanus
TTGTCCAAGTCTCTGACCGACTCAGGAATCGATCTCGGGTTTATTCAGTTGCGGGTCGTATGTGCTAACCATTACTCCATCGGTTCCCCTAAGAGACAGGAATAATCGTTCTTTGAGTCTTATTTCTATTAGATTCGGATATTTAGTAACACCTCTTCATCGTCACAATAGGAGTAGTTTGCTCATTACAGGTAAACATTTGATTGTATGCTCATTATACGCGTATCGTTTAAACACCGACCATGTTCTCACTAATATCACATGAGCGCATTGATGCGAAAGAGACTAAATAAAGAAATAGATGCTATGAAACCTACAAACTCACGTCGAATATGATCCTGTATTCACTGAGTTTATCTCTAATTTAGAGTTATGTAATCATCCGAAAATTTTACTTCATACATGCCCGATTTGCTAGTGTGTGTGTGTGTGTGTGTGTGTGTGTGTGTGTGTGTGTGTGTGTGTGTGTGTGTGTGTGTGTGTGTGTGAATACTACACACCCCATTAATAATACAAGGAAATTTGATGATGATGACTAAAATCACCTAACGATGACCTCCTCTCCCCCAAAGAAAAGGGTCAATATCAGGAAAAAAGCCTAATCTAATCAGCAATACAACATCTGTCACGGGGTTTTTAAAATATCACGGGTTTTTTAAAATATAAGCTAAATATTATTTAATGATAATAATATTCAATGATATTGAAGAGCAGGGACAATGACTGTCTTACTAAATCAAGCAACGATTCTCTAAGAACGAGAATTTATGAACTTTCTCGACAGTACACAGCAGAGACTAATCACTCAATTGCTGTTTATTAGTACTGTAGCCTCTGGAGAAAGTTACTTCACCCCTGACAATAAATAACTAATACTAATAATATCAGGTTCTTGCTGATGCTTAACTCCTAGGAGGCACAACGGATTTTAAATTTAATGCACAAGACTGGCCTAAGTACCAGTTATGAAAGGCAAACGTTTATGCAAGCTAGGAGCTATAAGAGAAATAAGCTTAACTGTGGAGAAATGAAACAAGAGTTTACATTACATTAAGCTCAAGCAAAAGAACTGTTAAATTTATTGATTACAAAATAAATTTAACGTTACAATTCAAAATCAAATTAATGAGATCGCACTCACTCACTCGAGCTAAATTCTTACGCCTAGGAAAAACACCTTAATTAAACTCTTAAGACTATGAAAACGAAAGGAAATACTGAACGATGAATGCTTTGTATCACCAAGGGTGGGAGCTTGGAGCTGTGGTCTTGTGGAGCTTGGGTTGACCTCTCACACTGCTGGAGCACAGAACCTCTCTCCGTCAGAGCAAACACTCGACTGAGTAAGTCGTGGGAAAGAAAAGGGGAGTAGTAGGCCGCATTTTTTAACAGTAGAGTGAGCAAAACGCGCCCAAAACAAATCGCTCAGTGGAAGCGCTAATGTCTCACACAAAGATGATCACATATGACACTGAAAAATTGATTTGACAAAGCTTCCGTCCGAATGAGTGGTTAACTGAACGATAAACAGTGAGTTTTCCACTAATAGTTCGTGGCTTCTCACAAAAGAGAAATGTCGCGAATTTGATTCGTGACATTACGCCCCTACAAAATTAAATTTTTTCCTTATGGGAAAAAAATTTGTGGATATATATATATATATATGTACACATCCTAACTCAGTCACACAAGATTCACACTGTGGTGTGTGTGTGCTATCCTGCTACAGGAGAAAGTCGCAGTCGCCAGTGAGCGAAAAAACCTCGTATTTACGTTAATAGAAGCAAGCTTGAGGGAAAAACTCCGTGACGACAGTGAAAATCCTGTACTCAGGTCAAACTGAGCGAAAAGTTCACTACATTTACACTGACAACTAATTGTTGTGTAGCGTGGTGTATGTAATACACGGTGTAGGTGTGACAGTTGTAGTGTAACTGTACCTACGTGTAAAATGACATAGTAAATAATAACATGGCGACGAAGAAGGCAGAGGAAAAGAGGCGGCAGCGTGCGGCAGATGATCAGCTGGCCTGCACAGCAAAACTGCTACACCCATTGCTGTACCTGCAAAACCAATTAAGGTGGAGCATCAAAAGTGTCAATGAGACAAAATTCTTATTACGTTACAATTACTCTCTCTGCCTAGCAGTCAGTGCTACGACGTACATTCGAGGTCGCCATTGATTATATCACACGATTATGGTCGGCAAGTTGAGAATCCCTGTGCAATCTCGGGTCTTCCATAGCCTCGAACTGCACATGGGTCCTCAACCTGTGCCTTAACCTACAGTACTTATATTAATATCGGGGAGCTGAGAATCCTTGTGCAAACTCGGGTCTTCCATAGCCTCGAGTCGCCTATGTGGAGTTCTCTCTCGAACTTCCCCCTTAACCTACAGTACTTATATTAGTATCGGGGATCTGAGAATCCTTGTGCAAACTCGGGTCTTCCATAGCCTCAAGTCGCCTCTGCGGAGTTCTCTCTCGAACTTCCCCCTTAACCTCCAGTACTTATATTAGTACCGGGAAGCTGAGAATCCTTGTGCAAACTCGGGTCTTCCATAGTTTCGAGTCTCCTCTGCGGAGTTCTCTCTCGAACTTCCCCCTTAACCTACGGTACATAATTTGTATGTACAGGCCCTGGACATAATGTGTCCTGTGGGGCCAATGGGCGAGACATCAGGTCTGCACCCACTTCACCACTACCCTGTCTCTCAACTGACTCAGAGATTACAGGTGTGGTTATGAACGGCACAGGAAGGACATGTCCCTGATTAGTGGTGTTACTTTGACACACACTGCAGGAACGGACAAAACTATCTATGTCTCGTCCCATCCCTGGCCAGAAAAGTCAGCTCGGATACGGCCCTGGGTCTTCCTTTTGCCCATGTGACCTCCTGAGGCTGAACAATGACCCCATTGTAACACTGCTAGGCGGTACTTGGCGGGAACAACAAACTGCAGTCGAACCTCGCCCTCGGGTGTTCGTGACTCACGGTAGAGCCGTCCTTGTTTGTGAAGGAACTTGGCTCGACCTCCCCGTGAATACTTAATCACTCGACCCTTTTGTTTGTTCCGCACGGTAGCAAGTGTCGGGTCAGAATGTTGTTCTTGTACAACAAGTTGACTACACATCAGATCTTGCAGCGATTCAGTGATCACTGGGGTGACACAGTCTGGAGCCTCAGCCATGGCTCGTGTTACCACAGCAGCCGAAGTCTGAGTAGCATCATCATCGGAGCAACTATCCTTGACTCCATAAATATTTCCAATGATGAGGTCAAATAAAGGTTCTGGCATGACAACTGCAAGTGTCGTACCAGTATAAAATGGAGATGCCACCTGGATACATGCCTCAGGGAACAATCTCACTGATCCATCAATAATGTTTGCATGGATCTGTCGACCTGTGTACTGCTCAGGACGAACTAAACTCTGCTTAACAGAGCAACCTGAGGAACCATTGTCTCTCAGAACCTTCACAGGAATGCCTCCCACAAACCCTGGCTGAACAAGGAAGGTACTGTCACCTGTGGGAGGGCCTGTGGAGGAAGCAGCTAACCACTCATGAGGCTGCTGAATTGATGTGGCAAACATTGTGCCTTGTGAATTATATACTTGAGAAGATGGAACATTGGCCATCTGTGGAGGGGGGTTCACTGTCACTGTGGGAGAGTACCCATACTGGTAGGGACGTGACCACCGTGCTGCTGCTAAGGAATGAAGGCTGTGTTCGCTTCCTGCCTCTTTTGAGCTGGTGGTGAAAAAGTTTGTCCCGACGGTCGGTTGCGTGGCTGATACTGCTGCTGGTTAGGGTACTTGTACCTCTTCCACTCATGCTGCTGTGTATTTTGCCCCTGGTCCTTCCACTGCGGTCTTGGACCTTGGCCATTACTCTGAGAACGGCCTTGGTGCTGGGATTCAGTCTGAGACGGCTTCCCAGACTTGGCAGTATCTTTTCTGCTCCAGGGGTTTTGCTTACGAGTTTGATACCCGTATGCAGTAAAGAATGCGTCAGCCTTTTCTGCCATTTGGCTGGCATCTTTCACCTGGCAGATCTTAAGCTGTGCTATGAGCTCAGCAGGCCACGACCTCTCTAGCTGTGTACGCAGCATAAGGTCAATTATCCCCTCACGCGTGGAAGGAGTTTCATCTTTCTCCATCCACTCATTTAAGTAAGCAGTGAGACGATCGAGGAACGGAACAGCTGTCTCCTTGTCTTGGAGACGAGCTCGCATGAACTGAACTTTGGCGTTGTCTACTGTGAGACCATACGCCTTAATGAGTGCAGCTTTCATCATCTCATATGTGAGATTGTCTCCACGAATTCTGTGGAGAATATCGAGGGCAGGGCCCTCAAATAGGCTAAGAAACTGAAGCCGCTTAGCTGCCTCATCCAATTGATACATGTCTGCCATGTCCTCAAAACGAGCTATGTACGGCTCGATTCGCTCGCTTTCCTTGTATGAAGGAAGCTTGATGCGTGGGGTCGCCGGGACATGTGCAGGGGGAACGCTCGTGGAGCTTGGACCAACTGCACCAGACGTGTCTGAAGCCAAGGAATCTCGCTTGAGCTTCAGCACTTCAAGTTCATGTTTTTCGCGCGCTTCTCGCTCGGCACGATCGTGTTCTCGTTCTCTGTCTCGTTGTTCACGCTCGTATTCGCGCTGTTCTCGCTCTTGTACTAGCTCGTGTTCGCGCTGTTGTCGCTCTTTTTCTAACTCGAGCTCACGTTGTTTTTGCTCGTGTTCGCGCTGTTCTCGCTCGTATTCGCGCTGTTCTCGCTCGTATTCGCGCTGTTCTCGCTCGTATTCGCGCTGTTCTCGCTCACGTTCACGAGCATCTTTCTCACGTTCTTGTTCGTAATTAAACCGTGAGAGAACGTAACTCTGTAATTTCTCTGGGTCTGTGAGACCCATATCTTTGGCTTCCTGTACATAAGCACTGGCTGCCATGATGCTAGCTCAATTTACTAAGCAAACCGAAATTGAGTACTGAATGCTTTGCAAACGAATGCTAATAGCACAAATAAAGAATACAGACACAAGCTAGTGGTGACCAGTCTTATCTAGTTAACTGGCAAAGATTAAAGCAAAAATGCAAATAACTGAGAACTCAATAATTAACACAATGGGTACAGCAACTACCCAGGAGCGAATAAAGTCGTCTGGCGTTACCAAAAATAAAGTACTAAATAGAGTTAAGTACTCTATGGATTAATAAAGAAAAAATTCACTTGCTAAATTAACGGTAAACACCAGTAAACTTGTGCCTATAAACTTTAATTATAAATACCTAAATATGAATGAATGAGCACTATCTCGTGAATAGCTTTAGAGCTAGGAGTTAATATCCTGGAATGAGGTCGCCAATTGTCACGGGGTTTTTAAAATATCACGGGTTTTTAAAAATATGAGCTAAATATTATTTAATGATAATAATATTCAATAATATTGAAGAGCAGGGACAATGACTGTCTTACTAAATCAAGCAACGATTCTCTAAGAACGAGAATTTATAAACTTTCTCGACAGTACACAGCAGAGACTAATCACTCAATTGCTGTTTATTAGTACTGTAGCCTCTGGAGAAAGTTACTTCACCTCTGACAATAAATAACTAATACTAATAATATCAGGTTCTTGCTGATGCTTAACTCCTAGGAGGCACAACGGATTTTAAGTTTAATGCACAAGACTGGCCTAAGTACCAGTTATGAAAGGCAAACGTTTATGCAAGCTAGGAGCTATAAGAGAAATAAGCTTAACTGTGGAGAAATGAAACAAGAGTTTACATTACATTAAGCTCAAACAAAAGAACTGTTAAATTTATTGATTACAAAATAAATTTAACGTTACAATTCAAAATCAAATTAATGAGATCGCACTCACTCACTCACTCGAGCTAAATTCTTACGCCTAGGAAAAACACCTTAATTAAACTCTTAAGACTATGAAAACGAAAGGAAATACTGAACGATGAATGCTTTGTATCACCAAGGGTGGGAGCTTGGAGCTGTGGTCTTGTGGAGCTTGGGTTGACCTCTCACACTGCTGGAGCACAGAACCTCTCTCCGTCAGAGCAAACACTCGACTGAGTAAGTCGTGGGAAAGAAAAGGGGAGTAGTAGGCCGCATTTTTTAACAGTCGAGTGAGCGAAACGCGCCCAAAACAAATCGCTCAGCGGAAGCGCTAATGTCTCACACAAAGACGATCACGTATGACACTGAAAAATTGATTTGACAAATCTTCCGTCCGAATGAGCGGTTAACTGAACGATAAACAGTGAGTTTTCCACTAATAGTTCGTGGCTTCTCACAAAAGGGAAATGTCGCGAATTTGATTCATGACAACATCTTTAAATTTATTTGGGATATCGGGATATAATTTCATTAACCTTATATGGCACTTCTTCAACCAGAGGACATTCTCTAAATTTCATTCCTGTTACCACCTGGTGACCTTATTTAAGTTAGAAAGACCTTTATTATTAAACGCAACATTGAAAAATACAGCTATCTTAAGTAACTGAAAATTCGTTCCAAGGTTGAATAATATCGTCTGGGGATGAGAAGAATAGAAAATGCGTCAGTGTAGTGAAGGGTTTAATGAGTCCGGCAGAATCCGGAATAAGGAACAGGATCCGACCCCATATACAAGGATAAAGGGTACTGATTTTTACGAAGCGAAAGAGGTATTGCGTGGCTGCTACAAACACATTCCTCCGCTAGCCTACTCAGCAACGTGTTTCTGTGCAGTGCCCAGTTTTATTCATTACTTTGATTTGTTCTCATTTAACTCGTCTCTTTCTCATCCTCTATCGTTTCATCTCTCGTCTCCCGTTGCTGTTTACTCTCTCTCTCTCTCTCTCTCTCTCTCAGCCCTTCCATCCCACAAAGGCGAGGAATGTCTTTGTTGGCACGTGACTAGTGGTGGTTCCAGGGAAGAAGTGGTTATGGAGGTGGGTTGCTTTCCTGGCCTTAGGAGGCTCCCTGGTACTTCTGCCCTATTATTTTATATACTGCTAGTTATAGTGTACTTGAACATTCTTAGGCTGAATAAAATTAATAGCTGGTAGCTGTAATTAAAAAGAAAAAATAAAATCTTCCCCTCCGTAGCCCCCAAACACGTGACTGTATACATTCACATCAGGTCTCTCCCTGGCATAATCGTACACTCACTTTCCCCCATGTGACATCAGCCGTGCATCTGCTCAGCGGATGTTTACAGTTTCCTACACAATAATCTTTCTTGTCATTAGACTTTCCCGCCAGATTAAACCTATTCATCTTCGTCGATGCCATTCACTTACCTCCACAAAAGATCCCTCAACCTAACACGACTCTCTCAGGCCTCCCCGCTGATCATCCAGTATTAAGCCTTATTTTCTGTGTGTCTCTCTCCTGCTATACCGAATCCCAGACTATTCCTTCAACTCTTCCAGCTCCATTCTCACTCCCCACCACAACCACGGCGGGTACACAGCACTCGTCCAGTTACTCATTTGACCCCTTTTCCTTCCATCTCTTTAACGCATGAGTTAATATGTACTTCCAGCCTTTCATGGACACAACTAGTCGTTCTGAAACTATCGTACTCTGTCTCTTCCACTGCCTATGACATTCAGCCTTTTATAAGCTGTATCTAAACATCTCGAAATGAGCGGATCTTGAATACTGGCTTCACTCAGTTCCGTTCTGTTCTCTTCCATCCTCTCATTCCTTTCCATTTTTTCTCATCTTCTCCCATTCCCTTCCGCTCCCTTCTTATATTCACTTATATTACATCCTTTTTCCTCTCATTCCTATACTGTATATTCTTTCCCCTTCCATCTCACTCCCTTTTATTCTCTTTTATTTCCCGTCTTGTACCATTTCGTCTCATATCCTCATACTCTTTCCCATTCCCACCCAATCTCTCCCCCTACCCCTCCATAACTCCCACTCCAGTAAGAATCCCACTCATTCGTTTATACGAGTATTTCGCATCAAAGTTCGTCCTCTTTCATCCACAAGTCCATTCTTTCTTTGTCAAGGGTCAGGCTAATGTTGGGAATACGAAGGGAACTGATCTCTTTATATTGTAAATTATTTGTTTGTCCTTCAGTCTGCCTGTCGCTCCGTCTGTCTGTCTCTCTCTCTATCTATCTATTAATCTATTTATCTATCTCTGTTCATCTCTATCTGTTTATTTGTCTATCTGTCTGTTTGTCTGTCTGCCAGTTTTTTCGTCCATCCAGCTCTCTCTCAATTTGTCTATCTCTCTGTTCCAATCTGTCTACCTGCCTGTTTGTCTAACTTTTTGCCATTTCCATTTCTGTCTGCTCGTCTGTTTATCTGCCTATCTATTAGGCTATTGTTGGGTCTATCTACCTTTCTGTCTATCTGTCTATCTCTCCCCAAGTCTGTCTACCTGCCTGACTGTTTATAAAAACAACAGCTGGTATCCCCAGCCATGAGGCAAACGAAAGCGAAGTCTTTTTAGCAGCCTTAAGCCCACTTTCTTCCACCCCAAGCCTTCCTCTGTGTTCAAAGCCTCAATACCACCACACTGACCAGCAGTCTGAGTGGTTTGGGAGGTTTCGTAACACCTCTTTCCAAGTGAATTATAATGCACATTACACATCAATATTCTATGTTACTAATGCAAACTGTACTAGTACGAAGAATTAAAAGAGAGAGAGAGAGAGAGAGAGAGAGAGAGAGAGAGAGAGAGAGAGAGAGAGAGAGAGAGAGAGAGAGAGAGAGAGAGAGAGAGAGAGAGAGAGAGAGAGAGAATATCAAAGTGTAAAAGGCATTATAAATTGCTTAGAGGAAGGTGCTGCGAAGCCTGCAATGCCACTTTCAATATTATTGTCGGCAAAGGAAGCTCCCTAGCACGTTTTCCTTTCCTGTTTATTTCTACATTTGGCAGGTTAATATACCGCATTCTTACATATTATAACTTTCGGGTTCCTATGACTCACTCCTAGCTGAGTAAAATCGTCTGGCGTCAGCTGAACAAGAATACTAGCGTTGTCTCGAGAGTGAAAGGGTTCGTGGGGTCAGTATTGACAGTCTCAATCTTCTGTGCCGACTCTCAGCTGATTAAAATAACCGACGTTTACTGGAATATAATACTAGAGTTGTCGCAACCATTAGGGGGTTATTTATGCAAGCTACGTTATAACAAGTAGATGAAGACCATACACAGGAATAATAAGCTGCTACGTGTAAAGCACCCACTAAGAGGAGGTGTTGCAAGAAGTCGTTGTAAGCTGTTTTGGGTATTTCGTAACACCTCATTCTTAGCTACTGATTCTGCACATTGCACCTAAGCATCCTCTTGTATGCAGCCGGTGTAAATTGCATCGATATTTAAAACAATACAAATAACGTAAATGAAAATGTTAAGGTATAATTTGCCAAAGGATAGCTAAGGAAGAGGGGGTGTGAAGCCTCCTGTGGTACCTAGAATATTTACCATTCTTTCAGTATTTCTTGTGTGCTACACTCGTTTTACTTCAACTTGGCCTAAAATTTTCATCTCTCCATCTCGAATGAGAAGCTGTGGCATTGTATTAACATTTCAATATGGTGCTAGTCACGAAGAAGTGATACCAAAAGCATGAAGTGCCGCAGTGTTCTTTTTCTGCCACTGAGGTACGTGAAATAAGCGACAAATTGACGAAAATCTGGGTCAAGTTAAAGTAAAATGTGTATAGTTGATGCACTGTATGTCGACCTAACAATTCGACAAGTGCATACACAACAATAATGTGGTGCTATATGCAAAATAAATCGCTAGCGTGGAGGTGCTACGGTGCCTCGGCTGTCCCCTAAAATGGCCTGCTAAGCTGACTAGACTGTGGGCCTTGGCGTCAATTAACGAATGGTGTTTGTCTGGGAGTGCTGGTGTTTGCTGTCCGTAACGAGGCACGTCTGGATCAAGAAACAGACTGACACAAGGAAGAAAAAGACAGGTATTAAACGACAGTGGATGAAGAAATATGAAGCCTGGAAGAGAACGAAATAATGTCTATCAGTATATAATATCCATCTACATATCTATCTATCTGTCTGTCTGTCTATTTGTTTGCTGTCCAGCCATCTATCTATCTACGTTTCCATTTATCTATATATCTGTCTGTCTGGCTGTCAATCAGTACGTCATTCAACCCTCAAGTTTATTTTTATATGTTTCTGTTTATCTGCCTAATCTGTCTGTCTGTGTATCCATAAATTTATCTTCCCATACACCTTTATGTTGCATAGTGTAGCCTACTGTGATTCTCAACAGAAAGTTTTCTCTCAAGGGTATCTCTCCCTACTCACTAACGACTTTATAACATCACATTTCTATTGGAATAGATAGTAAAGACTGGACGAGAAAGGAGACTGTGTTAGGGAATAGGTGTATGCCGTAATTTTTTATTGAATACTTATATACTGTATTAGTTTTATTCCGTGTCATCTTATTATTAACCTTCTCGTACGACGCATTACCCTCTCTCATTTACTCTCGCACCTTGACCCTCCAGATTATTCTCAGTCTCCCTCTTCTGTTCCTTCCTCCATTAACCTATTCTCATACACCCCTCTATTCAAACTCTCACTCACACACTCCATTCACTGTCTTGGGCCAAACCACCTGAAAGGAATCGCCTTTATGCTTCCCGTCATTCCAGTCTTCATTCTGCATCATCATCATCATCATCATCATCATCATCATCATCATCACCATCATTATCGCCATCTACATCATCATCTTCACCATGATCATTTTTCTAACCCTATTTTCCATAATTATATATTGTTTATGCTCGTGAGATGTAGCCAGCTTTCGGGAGGCTTGAATAATGTGTGAATAATTCTGTGTTCTTTTCAACGGGCTTGCTGTTAATATTTCACCATCTCTCGTCATCATCATCATCATCACCCGAACCCTAAATCCATAAACAAAATAAAGAGAAAACATAACAGTGGCAGAATTACCAGGGGCATGTCCATTGAAAGAGGCTGTATAGTCATTCACACATTATTCAAGCCTTTGGAATCCTGGCTCCATCTCACAAACTTAAACACCTGTAATGGTGGTAGGGTTATGATGATGATGATGATGATGATGATGATGTCTATGATGATGATAAGAAGATATTAGCTTTAGTGTCTATCGACCACACGAGGATCACAAAATATCGTCGCCTATTTTTGCTGTCGTGATCCTCTCCTAGAATACGACCAGCAGTAGTCATTTACATTAAGGTCTCCAACTATACTGCTGCGTGAAAAGAATCAGAGGATGAGAATGTCAATCATGAATGTCAATCATGAATGTCCATCATGAATGTCAAGTTGGTGGCTTGCTGGATGAAGCAGTTCAGTCTGTCCAAGAATGCGGTGATGATATAGATGTCTTGGAAAGATTAATTTATCTTGGTAGTGTGGTCCATAACAACGGTAGATCAGACAGTGAGATCTCTTGTCGCATTGGTCTGGCCTACGAGGTTGTGGATTCACCCAGTTCGGGTATTTGGCGCTGTTGTTATTTGTGTAGAATGACGGGAGTTCGCATTTTGAGCGCTGGTACTCCCTGTCTTATTTCATGGCTGTGAGACAGACACTAAACAGTGACCTGAAGCAGCGAATTGACTCTTTTGGTACTAAGTGTCTTCGCCGGATCATGGGATATCACTGGTGCAACTGAGTACGTAACGAGCGACTACTCAGTGCGACTGAATCGAGACCTATTACCCACATAATAAGCCAACTCCAGCTATTTGGGCACGTGGCTCGCTTTCCTGAGGCTGATCCTGCTTACAGGGTGATCTCTGGACGAGTTAATCCAGGTTGGAGGAGACCAAGGGGAAGGCCACACAACTCATGGCTGGTGCAGGTCGATCACTCCTATTGGGAGACACTTAGAAGGGGAAGAGTTACTGCCTGGAGGGTCGCACAGAGGGACCCATGTGGGTGGAGTCCGAGGATGAGTAAGGCTACGCGTCCCGTGGCATTTGCCCCTTCTTGATATATATATATATATATATATATATATACAGAGGTGGGGGAAGGGAGACATCGAGATGAAAAACAAGGAGGAGGAGAGGGAGCTGAGAGGTGAAATAAAATAGAAAGAGAAATATACTACAATATCCTCTCCATCAGCTTATTTCTATACACTAAAACGGCGATGTACAAGAAAAGCGCAGTCCATTGAATAAAGTATTTTGTGCTGTCCCGTTCCTCTTTTGGCTTCCCTCATTGTCCTGCAGTCAGTCTTCTCTTCCTCCCCCTCCCCCCTCCTCTCTCTCTCTCTCTCTCTCTCGCTTTTATCTGGATGGGGCTCAATACACGTTGATTAGTTGTCCTTTTGATAATTTCAACTGACGTACAACGATTAATATCTCTTTTAGGGGCTCTTGTTGCATTATGTGTGTGTGTGTGTGTGTGTGTGTGTGTGTGTGTGTGTGTGTGTGGCTACTGCGGAAATTCTTATACGTGCAGTTCTTCCCAGTAAAAACATATTTAGTTCTCCAGCCTCTAATCTCTGCTGTCTTCTTCTCCCTGTCTTACAATACCCATGATTTTCAATCTCCTCTCATACACGCTGGACTCTAGAAATACTATGTTCCTCAATGAAGCCTCATAACCAGAAAGAGATCATACGTGTTTTCCCTTGTAAAAGCACACTCTTTTTATCTCTTTCATGTACATTATCATGCCCACGATCTTCACTTAACTGTCATTTCCGTAATTCCCATATGCGACTCTAGCTGTATTATTTTCCTTTAATAATCTTATAGCTCAAAGAAGACCTTGATTCTTCAGTTATCCCAATTCAAAGCATTAAATTATTCACCTTTTCTCAGCTTCAATTACATCCCGTTCTTATAAGACTGAATTACCTACCACTTCCGTAATTGACATTGTTAAAAATAATGACTAGTGTTAATAATAATAATAATAACAATAATAGTAATAAAAATCATCATCATCATCATCATTCAAAAAGTAATACTAATGCTCCTAAACTACGCGTAGCAGTCAAACAAGAAAGAATCTGTAATTCAACTTGTATTAATGAAAAGATTCCTCTTCCCCCTCCTCTCAGTCTCACTTACCTACCATTGCAATATGCTCACCATTTCTATGATTTTGACGCACCACTCCGTCCATGATAATTTCCTAAATAAAGTTTCATTTCCACAAGGAGGAATAAGTCTTGGGTCCAGATGTATTGTTGGCTTTTGATGGCAGGATATTTTCCAGTTGTGTTTGTATTTCCACCAAGAGTTTCCTCTTTTTGTTAAGCGCTACAGTTCAATGACGTATTTAAATGATTTTTATTCAGGATCTAGACGCATTAACTAAACTTACATAGGGTCAATAACTGTGAAGGGGGATAATGAAGGCTATACGTAACCCAAACAGAAAAGTCTATCCTGTGGTTAATATCATCGTCTGGCAATAGCAAGAATAAAACAGAAAAGAACAAGTAACAGGACTGGCGTTAAGGCATATGAATGTGGTTGAGCAACCTTTTAGGTATGGACCAAACATGGTAGATAATGTGAGTTGATGCTGCAGCCCCATGACTCCTGCAAATGGTGTGTGTGTGTGTGTGTGTGTGTGTGTGTGTGTGTAATTTGTAACTGCGTTTATTGCAGGCATAAATAATCTTCTGAACTGAATAATTTAGTCTTTCATAGTCACACAGTGGCAGAGGAGTATGAAGGATTGCAGGACGGTGGGGATTTTAAGAAAACCATATATTTTTGCTCCATATATACTCTCTCCGCCATGCAACTCACGAAAAGTTTCTGCTTCAGAAAGATATAAGAAAACACATCTCCGAATCCTGTGGGAAATCACTCCCTTAAAAATATCTCAGGTAAAAAAAAAAAAAAAAAAAAAGCCACAGAGAAGACTTGTGTGTGCACGGTATCGTTTTAAGGAAACAAATAGCTTATATCACATAGTAAACGTCCGGCGGCAGCACGAATAAAGTATTAATTGCTTCACTGGATTCAAGGTGTCCAGAAAAAAATAAGTAAGTCACTGGATGCAACGTGTCGAGAAAATAAACAGCCAAAACTCCATTGAAAGTGAAAGCAAAACCAAAGCCCAGATAGTGAAGTAATAGTAGGTGTGTGGTGTTAAGGTATGGGTTAATCGGGCAATGGGCGGGCTAACCTCTGATTAGTTTGTAATTATACTGTGGCGGCAATCAGGGCCCAGGCACAAGGGTGGTTCAGGATGGAAGAAGAGGTGTAGATAGAAGGGTTAATGGGTGGTGGGGAAGAAGGCAGGAAAGGTGGAGGACAGGAGGGATTGAGGAGAGAGGAGAAAGGAGAGGGATGGAGGAAAGGGAGGAAGGAGATGAGAGGGACTGATAGAGAACAGATGGTAGGGTTCTGGAAAGGTGGAAAGATTGGAGAAGGAGGTGTGAGTGGCGGGGAGTAAGGGAGGGAAGGAAGAGCGAGGGAGGATAGTAGGGGGAATGGAAAAAAGGAACAACTGATGGAGAGTGGAGAATCTGAGAACATGACAGAAAGGAAAAAAAAAGAGAGAGGAAATGGCTGCAGTGTTGTGGGAAGAAGGAAATGATCGGGAGGGAAGGAAAAAAAAGTAGGAAAGGAAGGGAAAAGAAGGGGGGAAGGGAGGAAAAGAGAGAAAGCAGGGAGGGGGGCAGCTGACGAGATATTGGGAGAAAAAGTATCTTGCTGGTAGAAAAGAGTGGAAGATTGTATGTGGAAGGGCTGATATTTAGGGAAAGAGCCATTATGGTGGGGGGGAAGATGGAAGGAAAAGGGAAGAAATGATTAACTGATGTAGTGTGGGGAGAAAGAAAGAATTATTAGGTAGTGGAGATAAATATGGAGGGGTTGATGAATCTTAGGTGGATATTATGGTGCTGGAGGAGAAACGGGGTTGGTGGAATGATGGAGGAAGGATGAAGAGAGGTTGGAAGACAAGAGGTGACATAAATAGTGTGGTATGGAGAGGGACAGGAAGGTGAAGACAATGCTATGATGAAGAGATGTGGTTAGTGGGAAGGAGGTGGAGGGCAGTAGGGAGGGATGCTGGAAGAGAAGGGAAGGGAAGGGAAGGATGGAGCTGTGGTATAGAAGATGAGGTAATGGGAGAGGCAGGAGAGTGAAAAGGTACAGTAACAAGAAGGTGAAGGACATGGGGAGGGAAAGGGAGCGAGGAGGGAACTGGCAAATGAGGAAGCAAATGAATTAAAATAGAAGGGCATAGGGATTACAAAGTAAGCAGACAGCAACATACCTATTGGTACATTCGAGGTTGTTTGCCGTAGGGTAAGGTAAAACAAATGTAACATTTTGTCAGCAAGGGGAGGTATATAGAAAGGCTCCCTACCACTGACCAAACACTGAGTAGAACTCTCATACAGTATAGAAAAGCTGCCATGACGATTCATAGGAAAGAATGAAAGAAAATCATATTCTACACTAAACCTGAAAGGGAAAAATCCATCCAGTCAGTATTAAGCACTTATTGATGTTGTAATGTTGGAAGAGGGAGAGGGAGGAGAAAGGAACGAAGACGTGATGACTTGGCACAAAGGTTAGTATTATAAGACATGATGGTGGGGTAGGGTTAATGAATGGGACCTCCAGGTAGGCGAAAGAGATCAGGTGGATGAAGGAAAGGATGGATGGAAAAAGAGGAGCCATAAATCAGTAATGTATACTGATTGAAATAATGTATGGATGGAGGAAGGGTAGTCATGGTCCAGTAATGTCTAGTGGATGGAAGGAAGGATGGATGGAGGAAGGAGAGCCATGGATCAGTAATGTCTAGTGGAAGGAAGGAAGGAATGGATGAAGGAAAGGACAGCCGTGAACTAGTAACGTCTCGTGAATGGAAGGAAGGACGGAGAGAGGGAAGGAGTGAGAGGGAAACCATGAACTATACTCGGTTCCACGTAGTCTGACGCACTGATTTTGCCAGCCGAGGACAGGTGGATCTGGTAACACTGAGCGACGTACTCGGGCGGTGATTGGTGGATTTCCGTTGTGTTTGAATGTGCTCCAAAGTGACTTTGTATTTCAACCAAGGCCCTCATTGATTTGTAAGATACCGGAATATACAGATACAAATTAAAGCAATGATATCTTTAATTATAAATATGTGCCTTTTAAATTACTAGAGTTAAACCTGAACGACAATGATAACAAAAAGTAAGTAAAGTCGCGACTGGATGCATACGGACAAGTCAGCGACTGATTTAAATTCATTTAATTATGTTTGATTTCGTTTATACTGCACGCGGTTTTATTATAGCAGCATATTTCAACTATTATTTTCTCATGGAGTTTGCTTTTATCTTACTTTCCTTTCTTCCACCATTAAAAAAAATTCGATTCATTCTGTAAAGATGTAATCCATTACTTTCCCGGCTCTTTGTCGAGGGGGCAGAAATACATGCTTGAGGATGCACTGTGACCAGTGATAGGGTGTCCGTCTGTATGTCTGTCTCTTATGATACAAAAATGTTTGGGAAAATCAAACATCAAACTTACTCATGTAAGAAATAATTCTACTGAATCTGACTGGGAATACAAACAAATGCAGATTTTTAAAGGTACTGTTGCCTATGAAGGTAATGAAAATGTGTATGTACACTATATATACTGAGAATGGAATAGCATGTATTGGCCCCAGTGAGGTGTGTGTGTGTGTGTGTGTGTGTGTGTGTGTGCTTACACAAAACATAATTATCAAAAGATAAGCTAAGCATATCTAGGGTCAGGTTGTATATTAGCAGATGAGGTAATGAAGGGCATGGTGAAGACTGTAGACTGTAACACTGTGTAGTAGTGGTGGGAAAAACATTCAAGCCTTCACAGAACCTCGGGACCACCTTGCTATGAACGTCTGAATTCCCGCCATCGTCGCTGACTTGTCCGCTTGTGTCCAGTCGCGACTTTACTTACTTTTTGTTATCATTGTCGTTCAGATTTATCTCTAGTAATTTAAAAGGCACATATTTATCATTAAAGATATCATTGCTTTAATTTGTATCTGTATATTCCGGTATCTTACAAATCAATGAGGGCCTTGGTTGAAATACAAAGTCACTTTGGAGCACATTCAAACACAACGGAAATCCACCAATCACCGCCCGAGTACGTCGCTCAGTGTTACCAGATCCACCTGTCCTTGGCTGGCAAAATCAGTGCGTCAGACTCCGTGGAACCGAGTTATAGTAACGTCTGTCACTCTCCACTGTCTTTCCATAATCACACTCTGACCTCACAGTCACTCACCCGTTGTTGAAGTTTGTTTCGGCTTAGAGTGAATGGGGTAATGACTGTACCTTGCTTTATCTACTCGGCTGTTTACAAATTTTTGCTTTTGCGTGTACCCCCCCCCACACCCACACTCACCCACCCACCCACCCACCCACCCACACACACACACACACACGCACACAGACACACACACAGACACACACACACACACACACACACACACACACACACACACACACACACACACGAGATTCTGAGATAATGCTGAGGGAATTAGAAATTAACATACATAGGAATTACTGACCCATCATTATAATTTGTTGGTGTTGGTGTAAATGAATCATGCTCGAGGGGAAACTTATTACTCATGGTGTGGGAATTAGTCTGGCCACACCAATGAAATGAGTGGGGAGGTAGAAAGCTTTACCCAGGATACAGTTCTGAGTGCTTATGAATCTATTTATTTATAAACAAATTTTTATTTTTGCCTACACGTAGCAAACATATTTTTCCTTCTTATCCTTTTAATTATTCGCTGATTTATCCATTACTTCATATATAATGAGTTATATTAATTGATCGATGATAGTCTTACCCTTAGGCCCCTACGGTCCATGGATCTGAATTCGATGTTTAATTTATTCATTTTTTTTTTTTTCTCATAAGCTATTCATTTATTTTTAATAAAATTGCCAACTTTGGGGGTTCCAGTCGAAAGCTTGGACTTTGTATCACTTTTCCTCTCAACTGTTTGTTTCTGTTTCTCTGTCTGTCTGTCTGTCTCTCTATATTCTTTCACTTGTCAATATTCGCTCTATGCTCCTGCAAGCAGGACATTACTTCCGTTTCCCAATACTACTCATATGATTTTAACAATCAAGAGAGTACTGTCATATGTGTCTCATTTTTCAGGTGGACCTGCTATGTGTCTCCATTACTTCAGTTGTTTTAAAAGCTATGATGCACACTTTGGTGCTAATTTGTATAGTTTTTAAGAATGAGTCGTTAGCATTCATTTTTTTTTTTTTCTCCTCACACTCTTGTCACTTTTTCTAGTCAAATCGTACTATGTTTTGTTTTTTCTGTTTGTCTCATACAAACTTGTGTGCGCTCACACACACACACACACACACACACACACACACACACACACACACACACACACACACACACACCTACAGATGCACAAATTCTGATTTCCATATACATTCTGTCTGTCTGTCTGTCTGTCTGTCTGTCTGTCTCTCTCTCTCTCTCTCTCTCCAGCATACAGGAGCCTCCCCAGATAACCCCGCTATGGCCTGCGTCTGCCCCATATATAATGCCCTGAACAAAGCACAACCCGATACGTAGCATTTGCATAATTACACAGCATCGTAATGGAAGTGGCGCTAGGATGTCGCTGCGAAGGTTATGCCCGTGTGTGTGTGTGTGTGTGTGTGTGTGTGTGTGTGTGTGTGTGTGTGTGTGTGTGTGTGGGGGGGTGGCACGAGTGGAGAGGAAATGGCTCTGATGGACGGATGAGCATGAGAGGGAAGGGAGAGGAAACTAAAAATAAGCAAGAAAGAAAGAAAAGACGAAGGCAAGTAGAAGTAATTAAGATATATTAAGTAAAATCTTAGATGACAGCACCATTCATGGGAATGAGATAAAAAACGGTGAAAGGAACAGAAAGATAAACGAAGAAAGAGACGTGAAAGAAGGGAATATGTAACTGAGAACATGAAAATTAGTGAAATGGTGAAAGATAAAAGAACGCAAAATTAAATGGAAAAAATAACCAAGAGGAAAGCAGTATAATATGGATGATATTAAAGTGAGAACAGGTGGGTACTGGTGCTTAGGACTGAGAGGGTGGATGGTAGAAAGTGAGAAAATGATGGAAGAAAGGAGCCAAAAGGTGGAGATGAGAGTGAGATGCAAATATAATCCAGAAGGCACTCAGAGAGCGCATACCTCCGCCAATGCCATTTCCATTAAAAAAGGACCCGGATCTGTGGAGATATTGTGTGGAATACATAGGATCCGGATCTGCCCCAAACTTTTATCAATTGTTCCTTGAACCATGGCCCACCCTTCCACAAAATTTCATTGAAATTCATTAAGAAATCTGGAGATATCGTATGGAGAAACAAACAGACAAACATAGGTGAATGCATAACTTCCAACTTCGCTGGCGGAAGGAAAAAAAATTGAATAATAAAATGAAGGCATATAGAGTGGAAAAGGATACAGAAAACAAAAACAAAAACAATAAACTAGAAAATGTGATATGAGGCTGAGATAAGCATAAAAATGAGAGGTGAATGAGAATAGGTTGGAAAGCAGAAAGGGACGAGAAGAAGGAGAGGAAAATATGATGTGTAATAAGAACGATAGGTAAATCAGAAAACAATTTTTTATCGTGGACATGTGTTTGTGTTTATGTGCGAGGTTGGTATTGGTTTTGATATTACCGGCAGCAACAGAGCGTCCACACTCCTGGAGGGATGGGGGGGACATTGTTACCAGGTTGGCCCCGAACCGGTAATGTCATATTGGCTTATGTGTTGAATCTAACCCAACCCAACTCAACCCAGCACAACCTTGTCTATCCTGACCCACCCAAACCTAATTTAATAAACCCCAACTCAGCCTTACGTAACCTAACCTATCTTACCTAAGCTAATCCATCATACGTGATCTTAACCCACAGTAACCTAACCTATCACCGAACCCCTTTACTGTTACCATACTGTACATGCCATACTGTACGTACTAAGTTAACCTTCCCCTTACCTTTCCTTACCTTCCTTTGCCTTACTTCCCTGTAACTTACCTTATTTTGCCTTACTTTTCCTTACCTCACTTTATCTTTCCTTACTTTAACTTATTGCGCCTCACCATTCCCCTTACCTTGTTTTATTTTACTTCTCTTACCTTGCCCTGCCTTACCATTTCCCTATCCTTACCTTACCTTCTTTACCTTATCTTACCTTACCCTACCGGACCCAACCTTACCTTACCCTACCTCAACATTCCCCTTACCTTATCTTACCTTTCCTTACCTTATCTTATACCTTGCCATACCTGAGTCCTGATCTTACCCTAACTAACTAGGACAGACCTCGTATCTTTTCCACGCTCATATCTTCCTTCGTGACTGGCATGTAATTGTCGCTGCTTTATGTGTGGTGGAGGTGGTGTGGAATCAAAACGTTGTCCCGAAACTACTTGATGTCTGGGTTCACCAACGCAACACACACCTGTCCATTGAAGTTGTTCGAAAAACTGCTGCGTGTCTTACAAAAATAACACCTTAGCAACCCGCACCCTGGAGTTTGATTTAAGAAAACTATCACATAAGCACGTGTCCTGCTACATCCCTTGAAGGTCTACTCTCCACCCACTTATTTTACTTACCGTGAGCTTATTTGTCGTGATGGATCTACTACACCACAGGTCTATTTTTCCTCATAGACATACATTCCCTATGGCTTTTATTTATAAATTTATTTTCCCATGGACCTAACTTTCCCAGGAACCCTTTCCCCATGGTCCTATTTTCCCCTTGGACCAATTCATCGCCATAAACCTGCTGTCCACCATGTATTATCCAGCACAGCCCCCAGGCTCTTGAACATAGAAATAAAAACTCCAAGCAGTTTCAGTCCTTTACGTCATATAAATATTTTTTTTTTTCATCACCAAGCGATTTAATTTACTGAACAAAACCTCACAACAAGGTATTTATCTTCCCTACATAAGTTAAATAATAGGGAGCCACAAAATATATGAACCTGCGGTGCTTAACTTTTACAACCGCAGTGAAAATGTACATGTAACTCATCCTCCTTTTTTTTTTTTTTTTTTTTTTTTTTTTTAAATGTATAGCGGCTCTCTGCTGAATCCAATCGTCGTTAGACTGTGAGAATAAAAGTACCTGAGCTCGAACGTTGGAGTCTATGATATAAATCTGTCTCAAAATGAAACCTTTCTGGATTAAAACAAGTTATCATCATCATCATCATCATCATCATCACTATTATTACTGTTATTTTTATTATTATTATTGTTATTGTTATTATATTATTATTATTATTATTATTATTATTATTATTATTATTATCATCATCATCATCATCATCATCAATATTTATCTATCTATCCTGTCGATCTACGTACCTATCGTTCTCCGTCAAGTTCTTTGCATCAGTCACATTACAAACTAACACCAAACGTTTGTAATATAACAACCGGCTTATGTTCAAGAGTTTCTTTCACTTTAAGAGTTTTGTATCCTCTCTTCTTTCTTCCATTTCATTTTCATCTTCATTACCATCATCATCATCGTCATCATCATCATCTTCACCATTACCATCATTATTATTATCATCGTCATCTTGTTCATCAGTTGTTGTCGTTGTTGTGGTGTCTGGTTGTTCTGACGCGTTGGCCAGGTGGCTGATTTCCGATCTGTGTACCATTTCTGGACTTTCTCTAGGTTAAGGTAAGTTTGGTGTCTTAATACCATGTCAGATTATTACCGTAGTTAGGCTAATATCTCAGGTTATGTAACATTTGGATAGGTTATGTTAGGTTAGAGAGGAAAGAAAATGGAAGAATGATCATCCTGGGAAAATCAAACATAGCGCTTAGTGAAAAAGTGGTATACAGAACAGAAATCTGCAACCTAGTGGAATGCAGACTTGTTTTGTCCTTCTGCAGTTCACATTCCTCATCTCTGTGGATAGGGAAGTACAGCCAGGCAGTTGAGCCGCTCGGATATGACATGTGCCATCTCATGAAGGCGTCCCTGTCCAGCACCACCATCATCATAACAGAGTGGAAGAGCGATGAATATGATACCAAATTTCGCATCACCAAACTTTCCCCTACAACACCTGGGATCGAACCCACAACCACTCTGTCCCCAGCCCAACGTTCTATCCACTTCACCAACTCCTCCCACAGAATTACATATGTGGCCTTATACTTATCTCTAATCCCGACAGCTTTCTTCTTGCTATCTCCAGGCGATTTTATTCAACATAGGGCGGACCTCTCGTGCTGAAGGGGCTGCTGAAAGCTATATCTGCCTCTTTGATTTCTAAGTCATTCGCAACCTTAATTTAGAAAGTGTGGAGATAGCAGGAAAATTAAAAAAAAAGAAAATGTTAATTTGTGTGTGTGCATCAAGTGACCCTGAAGCCTGTTAGTGTAAAGGCAAGAACGTGCCAGTTAGAGTGAAGGTCATGCATGTGTTTAAAGCCCAAAGGGTGATGCAGGTTATTTAATCACGAATGTCATCAAGGAAAACACACTGGACCTCTACCCTTAAGTATATTGCAGTACGATAGCCTAACATTGCTACACAACACCTCGGAAGGGGTTACACGGATTGATTTTTTTTTTATTAATTTCTTAGTGTAATTCAAGATCCCCAACCCCCCCCAAAAAAAAAAAAACTTTTCTTCCCCTTACTCTAGGTGGCGGGGCTTCGTCGCACCTCTAATTGATTTATTTTACTTACTAGACCTTAACATTCTCTTGTATGCTTGATGTAGCACTTTAATACCGAGATAACTTGCATTAGTAACTTATCAGGGGATACTGAAGTCTAATGTGCAGAATAAATCGCTGGGGAAGTAGTGCAAAGAAGAGTCCAGTGCCATATACAACACTACTCCTAACCATCCCCACCCCCTTATATCCACCGTCTCTACTTTTCCTATAGTCTTTGTCTTCCTCTCCTCATTCTCTGATCAGATCTATTAGTCGCTTTCTTTCTTTCTTTCTTTCTCTCTCTCTCTCTCTCTCTCTCTCTCTCTCTCTCTCTCTCTCTCTCTCTCTCTCTCTCTCAGCATAAAGGGCATTGTAAGGGTGGGGGTAATGAGATGCCGGGAAACAGCTGACGTCTGTTTTTTACTTCACCTTATGTACACAAAAGCAATCGGTTTATCTTATGTGCAAAGAGACTGTATGGTTTACTATGTCCCCCGCACACAAACACCTACATCTACACACACACACACATACATCCGTCCACCTGTGTGTGTGTGTGTGTGTGTGTGTGTGTGTGTGTGTGTGACTGAATGGACCACAAAAGCGCCTAAGCTGGTGGTAATGAGATGCATGGGTGGAGGGGTTGGCTATCACTACCCAAACTTGACTGGATTTACGATGTTGGCTCAGGACACATTAAAGGCATTTTGTTTTGGGAACCCTAAGAGCACCCCATCTGCCTTCGTACCCATCTCCCTTCCTTCGTTTCCACCTCCTCTAACCTTCCTTTCATTTCCTCTTCCTTTTCCTTGCATCTCCTCTCTCTGTCTCATTTTTTTTTCTCTCACGTATTTCTCCTTCTATTCTTTTTATTGTTTATTTTCTCCTGTTTCATCTATTACCATTTTCTCTCCTTCTCCATTCCTCTTTCCTCGACTCTTTATCACCATCTTTTATTCTCTTCTTTATTCTCTTCCTTCTCTTCTTCATAGGTCCTCATCTCCGTTAACATTTCTCTCTCTCTCTCTCTCTCTCTCTCTCTCTCTGTCACACACACACACACACACACACACACACACACACACACACACACACACACACACACATTCGTGCAATACCTCGGTGTCTTTATTCACCTACATTCTTCTCTGGTGTTTGTATTCCAAGTGGTTTTGTAGACTTCGTACCCGTCTTCCATAGCTATCTATCTATCTATCTATCTATCGCCAGACGCCCTAATCCCTTAGGGAGTGGCTACAAGCAAATCGTCTCCATGTCGCCCTGTCCCCCGCAGTTTCACTGCCCTGCTCCCCCCTCCCCCCCCTCTCTCATATACCTCTCCACTCCATCCCTCCATTTCATCCTTGGCCTCTCCCTCCCTCTCCCCCTCTCCTCCTCACTCACATACACTCTCCTCGTCAGTCTCTCACTCCATCCTCTCCATATGGCCAAACCACCTCAAGGTGTTTCTCCTAACACTTCCTATCACATCCACATCCACACCACAACGCTCCTTCACATCCTTATTTGTCAGTTTGTCTCTCCATGTGACTCCACATGCTCCTTTCAAATAATCCATTTTCACTGCTCTCACTCTTGACTTCTGTCCCTCCAACAAGGTCTAAGCTTCACTTCCATACGTTAGAGTTGGAATCACAATACTGTCATGTACTGTAGTAACTTTTGCACTTCCATGCTCACTTCTCTATTTCTTATCACTGCTTTCAAGGAATCAGCAACCTTTCTTCCTTGCTGTACCCTTTTGAAGTACTTCACCCTCCAATTTTCCATCCTTACTCATCACACTACCCAAGTACTTAAACGCACTCACATTTTCCATTTCCTCCTCATCCAAACTCACTGTACATTCACTGACTTCACTTCTCTCGAAGACCATAACTTTACTCTTCCCTACTTTCATCTTTAGATTCTTCCAAAGCGATTCATTATATGCGGTAAATCTCAGTATTCTTTGGTGTGCGTCTGTTGCAAAATGCGTAGTATCTGAATTGATGAAAATAACATAGCAGAGAATGTTAAGGAGAAAAAAACAAAATAAATATCTTAAGAATAGGTGTCACGAACCGTCCCACCTCACCTGTAGTAGAATACCATTCACCTTCCTTCTCTCACCTTTTTATCACTCTTCCTTTTCGTTTCTTTCCATCAGTTCCATTCTGTACTCCTCCATCTTTTTCTATCCCACTTTCCTATCTTCCTCTCCTCTCCTCCCTATTCTCCTCTCCTTTTCCTTTCGGATCCTCACGCCTGTGTCTCTCATTCCATCGTCGCATGTCCATCGTCTCCTCGTCTCTCTATCCCCCCTCCCCTCCTCCTGTTTTTCTATCCTACTCTCACATTTATTTTCCTCTTTCCTCCTCTTTCATTCCCCTACCCTTCCCTCTTTTCCATCTTTTTTCTAATTCTCCTTTTTACTCTCCTCCTTTCCTTCCCCAGCCTCATCCTATCCTACTCTTCCATCTCCCATCCCAAACCACTTCTATCCTTCATGTCCTTTCCCTTTCCCTCATCTTCTTACCATCCAGTCTCCTCTCTTTTCTTCCTTCTCTCCTCTCATCCCTCCTTCCCTCATCCTCTCGAAGCTTCTCTATTTTCTTTTCCACCCTCCCCTGATCATCTCTTTATCTCCCATTTTCCTCACCTTTCCTGTCACCCCTCCACTCGACCCCACTGGCCACCTCTTCACCTCCCCTCCCTACCCGTTGCTTACCTTGCTATCACCTCACCTTCCACTACAACCATCATTCCTTCATCTCTCTCTCTCTCTCTCTCTCTCTCTCTCACACACACACACACACACACACACACACACACACACACACACACACACACACACACACACACACACACACACACACACACACACAGTTCCCTGCTTCCCACTCCATTATTACGTTTTCGTTGATAAATATATAAAAATAAATTGGTTATATCTAGAACCTGCTGCTATAATTCGGCTCCTGGATATCAAAGCAACAAATACAAAGACACTCAAGGAAGGACTAACTTGGACCGCCTTTGAATGTGTCTGGCACAGGGCATATCGTTGCCTTTTTTCCTTAGCTGCCTACTCGTTATTTTTCTGCTTAATAAACTCTTTAAGACCACTGATACTTATATAATATTGATATAGCTTGCATCAGTAGCATCTATCAGTCAGTATGTCGATCTCTATCTTCCTTCTGTCCATCTATATAGCCAGATGCATTATTCCCGGAAAGGGTGGGCACAAACAAATCGCCTCAGTGTCACCCTGTCCCCTACCATTTCGGTGCCCTCCCCCCAACTTACACCCCTTCTCTCATATACCTCTCAACTACATCCCTCTATCATAACAGTAGAATAAGGGGTGGCCACAAACAAATCTCCTCCATCTGTCGATTAGGATGCCTTCCTCCAACTCACACTCCTGTCTCCAACCTATCTCTCTACCTCATCCTTCGTAATAACACAAAAGGATATTCAGGTGGAGCGGACAAAATGTATCACTTAGGAAGAGGCGTAACGAAATCTCCTACTTGACTGAAGTAACACTGCTGGAAACACCATTAAAAAAAAAAAATCAATGTGGTTATAATTTCTTCAGTTTTGACTATTCACTGTGCAGTAAAATATAAATGTACACTTTGTGTGTTATTCAATCTTATGTTTAAGGGTCATTTCAAGAATGGCATGGGAGACTTCGTAGCACCTTTTCCTTGGCAATTTATTGTTCATATTACGCCTTACTATTTTCTTGTACGCTCTCAGTATCATTAAATATTTGACATAATTTGCATCAACAACGTACATGAGGATACTGAGGTGTTATGTCCAGAATTTCCTCTCTTGTCTTCATTATTTTCAGGAAATAACAACTGTTTAGACTTTAGTGGGCTTTCAGCGTTTCCTTCTTTCTTTTGTGCATGAACTAAGTAAATCCTTAAGAAAGAGGTGCTTCAGAATCTCTAAAACTAGTGACTTAGAATACCTCAATAATCTACCACTATCTATCTATCTATATATTTCTCTCTCTCTCTCTCTCTCTCTCTCTCTCTCTCTCTCTCTCAATATACCACCTTAAGAAATAATGCCACGTTGAAATTCCTCAAGTATTTCGCGGTTCATGTGCGTAAAGGAGTCGAGTGGGTAACAAGGAAATAGCTCATGACTGGTTGAGTGGAGTAGCAGGGTGGGAGTAGCGGTGCAGCTGGGCACACATACTGTACAGTCTTCAAACCACCTCGTAATTAATCATTTATTTTGCATACTACAGCTTATTATTCAATTATACACCAAAACTTTATATATTTGAAATGTAAAATACGTTGCATAAATAATATACAAGGCGATATTAGTGCCATATACATAAATAAACTTGTACAAAAGAGGTGCTTAGGAGCCTTCTGAACCTACGAAGATAAGGGCCCCAGTGCATACCAGGCTTTGTTGCATCTCCTTCCATCTTATTTTATATATTACACCTTAACATTTTCCTTGTACGCTATCTGTATCCATTAAATATCGGCATTTTAGCGTCAGTAACATACAATAGGACACTGGAGTATAAAGCGCATAAAAGTATTTCCTCCCTCCCTCGCTCCCCAATCTTCTCACCCTCTCTTCCCCCCTTCTTTCCTATCGTCTCTTCGACTCCTTCAGTCTCTCTCTCTCTCTCTCTCTCTCTCTTTCTCTCACTCTCTGTTATCCATCTATGCATTGTTCTATTGCTCTTAAACTTCTGTGAAAAAATTTGCCCACGCCCTACGACCAGACCACGTAGGAAGGACATGGAGGTGTGGTTGGTCTGACACTCTTGTCACACTCTTCAGTATTATTACATATTTTTGGAATCCCAGTCTGGTGATATATTTACTAATCCATTATTGCCACCACCATGCAATATTATTCACCTTTTCAGTGGAGGAGTCACATAATAGTCTTCAGTAACTCTTTCATTTATAAGAATTTGGTCCAAAATGGAATACAATCATCTGGTGGCAGTAAGAATATAATAAAAACCTACATTATTGGATTGAAAGTGCTATGCTTGTTGCTGCCAGGCAATTTTACTCAGCTTAGGAGAGAACCCCTTGTAGAGACCGGGTTATCTGTTGCTCCATCTTACGTAACGCAATGGGTCCTATTCAGAGTGGTTTTTGAGAATCCGTAACTTATCTACATAGTGATTTAATCAGCTTAGTTCACCTCTATATGATCTTATTGACAATTAGATCGATAAAAGGTGGAAATTAAAGCAGTGAAAGAGAATCCTAAGATATAATGTACGGAATAAACAATTACAGATGACGTGTAGCGAAACATCCTACGTCAGTGGATAATCTATTGAAATGTCTCCCATTTTCAGACCACGCCATCCTTCTCATCTCTTTCCTGTACTTGTGTGTGTGTGTGTGAGAGAGAGAGAGAGAGAGAGAGAGAGAGAGAGAGAGAGAGAGAGAGAGAGGGGAATGAGAGAGAAAAGGGAGGGAGAAAGGGAGAGACGTAACAGCTGCAGGGGGGTTGAGAGAGGGAGGAAATGACGGCATCTAGGGTAAAGAGCAAACACAGATCTAAAGAGAGGTGACAGCAGATTATGTGGCAAGTTATGTGTATGGAATTGCTGTGTGATTTTGGACGAGGGAAGGGAAGTATGGGGAGGGATAGAGGGAGGTAGAAGACTATCATCCAATCCATAACTGACCCTTAAGAAATGTATGGCATAAATAAAGGTAAATTGGGATAAATGTGGAACTAAAACTGATAAATGGTGAAAATTGGGCAGAAAGAGAGAAAAAGAGTAAGGAAATAACGGATGGAGTGAACTCATTGACTAGGGTTGATAAATAGAGTAAATAAGGATGAACTGTTATTATAGGGATAATTGCGGATAATTGAGGGGTTAAGGTTGATAAACGGGTAAAAAGGGACATGTAAACAGACAAGGAGTAAGGAAATATATGGTGTGAAGACAGTGACAAGGACAAATGAGTGGGATAGAACCAACTGTAGTCTGGGGGGTTGCCTGCAGCCGGGTAGAGCAGTTTGAACCAAGCCATACTAAAACAGTGAACCTAAACAAAGATTTCTATCTATCTTTCTATTGTCAGATGCCTTAATCTCGTAAGGAGTGGCCACAAACAAATCACCTCCATGTCACCCTGTCCCCTGCCATTTCATTGCCCTGCTCCCAGCTCAAACCTCCCTCTCTCATATACCTCTCCACACCATCCCTCCATCTCGTCCTTGGCTTCATTGGCATATATTAAGCCCTTCAATACGCTGATTACATCTCCATTATACAGAGTGGTCCATATCTTAAGCATCCCGGTTCTCGTATGTCGCTGGGACGGCTCAGTATACTCTGACAGCCGTCCCCGCAACACACGAAAAGTGAGATGCGTATTATAATGGTCAGTCTTGTTCTCTCTCTCTCTCTCTCTTCAGAGGGTTTAAGTAGCTCAGAAGTTATTTTCAGTAGAGTGGTTAGATGTACACCACACCACACTTTACTAACCTTTCACACTACCTACATAATGCCCAGGTACCCTCCACAGGCGACCCCTCCTACACACCCCCGTCCTTCAGTCAGTCAGAAGAGACAAAATACTGACGCCATCAATATTGTGGTGTCACTGTGTGTCACTGTGCCTCACTGTGCTGTGCGGCAGTGACAAAAGAAGCAAAGACTTACCTCCTCCGGGAGGCACAATACCCACGTCACACACACACACACACACACACACACACACACACACACACACACACACACACACACACACACACACAAGGAAGAAGCCAACAAACAAGCTGCGTGTGTGTGTGTGTGTGTGTGTGTGTGTGTGTGTGTGTGTGTGTGTGTGTGTGTGTGTGATGACAGAGGCCCTACTAACGCAGTAAAAAGAAAGTCAGGAAGAACACAGTTACCTACAATTATTTATGAGAACATGAAGATGATAGGGAGGAGTTGGGTTTATTTTATAACAAGTTCATGACAAAAAGGTTAATGGGGGATTGCATGTATGTGTATCTATTTGAACATATTGTTAAGCAAATTAGTCATCATGATGAGGAATATACCTATCAGTAAATAGTCACCATCATGATCATCTTCGTTGTCGTCATCACTATCACCTCATGCAAATTTATTCCTACATCTGACCAATTTGCTCTGCAAGGAAGCAAGAGTTTAACAACAAGGGAAGCAGCCAGAGAATCCTTATATGGCGCTGTCTCGCCTTGGTGGAAATGTAAACATCATGAGAGATCCAATCACAACACTTATAAGATGAGGTCCTGCTGATTTTTTAACTTTGTTTTCATTGCTATGGGAACAAATGTCATGAAAATCCACGTAGTAATGCATAGCCCGTGGAAGAAATGGAAGAAATGGAAAGATAAGTAGGCTACGAGGAGAAAGAGAAAATGTCAGCCAGTAGTTTTCAGCAGCACCATTACTCATTGATCAATAGTATCTCTATATCATGACGCCAAATTACGATTTCCTGGAAATGTTTACCTGTATAAAAATACAAATCATATAAATATGAGGGAAGGAAATATTTACAAAAATCCAGCGGTCCTAATATCTCACCCCCATTTATCATCAATAAGGAATAAAATTAGTGCCATCTTTACATGGATGCGACATCTGGGTTAAAAAGAAAAGCACAGTCAGTGGGAGAAACGCAGACAATGCGAAAGATTCAGGAGCGAAAAATTCTCCTTGGTCGAACAGTTCTAAAATCTCACTTAGACCAAATTTTCCAAGTCATCTCTGTCTGCCGACAAATCTGTGAAAACTTATTTGGAAGCACTTGTGTTGAAATGCTGATATTAGACATACGAAGGGAAGGACACGGTTTTGGAAATCAAGCAGTTCCTATACTCAAGTCCCTCTGTCATAACCCGGACAAAATATGGTAGGTACAGAGAAATGAGACAGTGGATATTCCCAGACACCCGCAAAGCTCGTGGTAGAGAAGTGAGTAGGGAGAAACACACTCAGGTTCCAAGACTCACAGTTCGTAACCCCATTTTTATAATGATTTTACTCACATTAGAAAGGACATCCAATACGGACAGAGTTAAGGAAAGCTGTATCTTACCCCCCATGTTAAAAATAACTCTCAAGCTCAATGAAAACGCCTGCAGACAGCAAGAATACAATTGAAAAGTGTCATCCTGTGGAAGGCATTAATGATCAAGGGTTGTATTCTTGTCAGCTTTGGTGGCTTTGTAGCAACTCTTCCGTTGCAATTAATTTTGAATTCATAACCTTACTATTGACCTGAACAGTTTTTGCAAATATCGTTATAGATTACTTACATAGCATTCACAGAAATATTAAGGTGTCATATGCAAAAACAAACGGGTGAGGAAGAGGTGTCAATAGCCCCCTTACCAGACAGGAATAGGGGCCCAAATCTCAGTCGTTGCCATCACTACGTGGAACCATATTTATGCTACAAGGAAGGATGTCCATGAACATCCACCCAAGACCCGTGGTAGATGTGCAAGCAACCTAAGTACGAAGGGAAAATAAAAGCTTGGCCGCGACAGTCCTAAATCTCAACGCGAACCTTCATGATCTGTGAAACAAATGTTGACTGTGGTGTGTTATAAACTCAAGCCAGCTGACGCGGCTACACACGCCCTCTCGCATATTTCTCTTCTGTATTACGGGTCAACACCACCACTAGGAACGTCAGCCAGGAATGACCCTCGCCTCGTCGTTTCAAAACTAACCATAGGATTTTCACGGAATATACTCAGTGTGTTTCCCAGGCAGAATTACCATCTACTACCTAAGCTAATCTAACCTAGCCTAGCGTTGACCAATCCCACTAGGGCTGCCTGGCTGAGGGCGGTGGTGCTGAACCGCAATACAGAAGGGAAATATGCCTCCCGTCCCCACCCTGAAAACACACCTGCCTGTTAAACACACACACACACACACACACACACACACACACACACACACACAGAGTTGTGATAAGAACAACTCAAAAGTAACTGGATGTTTGCTGGTTAAATCAATACCAGTGCTGATTATATATACCGAGGGCAGACCTGATACAAATAATTGGGGAATTATTAAAATAGCTGACACCTAACTGCTAATCTGGTCACTGATTACGAGTGCTGATTAACAAAATTAGTTTTAATTGGACAAACTGTGTACGATTTAGAATCACTGAGCTCTATATGCAAATCTGATTTCTGATCGGAATATGAGTGACGATTATTTAAAGAAAGTGTAGCTCATACGTACTTAGAACTGATTAGAACAAGCGAGTTGCTACTGATAAGAACTGTTAAGAATAACTAACAAGTAACTGGAAATCTGGCTATTGATTAAGAGATGAATAATAAAGTGAAATGGCCGTAGCTTGGATGGATAGATAAGCAGACAGACAGATGGATAGATAGATAGATTTACAGACAGATAGATAAAAAAATAAAAATAGACGGGCAACCAGACAGGCAGACATATACAGTAGAAGCAAACATAACATGAATGTCTGTGTTCTATGCAGTGATATCAACACTCCAGTATTTTTGTGCAGTGGATCATTTGGATCCCACACAGCTCTCCTGTGGTACACGACTCCAATAAGGTGTTCAGTAGACATAATTACCAAACCCAACCGCCCCAACACGCAGTACCAGCACGACTGAAAGATGATGCAAATGCCTTGGGAGTGGGGATGTCGCTAGGCGGTGCGAGACATTTTGAAACATGCTACATCGCGTAGCGACGAGCGTGGAGAGTGAGCGGAGCGACAAACCTCCCCGCTCATTCAGTGTGGCCACGCACATAGGATTTAGTGTGTTTTATCGTGTCGCCTCACCCCTCCCCGCTCAAGTCGGCCCGCTCGTCCCAATTCAGTGGATTCTTGACTCCAGTCTGTAGGCACCAGACCACATGATTTACCTTTATCCACAGGTACGTGTTTCTATAATTGAAATTCCATTAGCGACTATAGTTGACGCCATATTTGAATTAAGGCGCTGGTTCAGTATTTACCAAGGATCTTAACCAATTTGCAGGGTGAAAAAAAAAATCATATTACGGCTACTTTAATCAGAAAATGTTGTTGTTCTTCTTTTGACATTCATTGTCGATTGGTATTGTAGCAGTATAGGCTAAGACAACAGTGTAAACAATCTTACATGCAGTATAAGCTCAAGAACGTTTGTAAATATGGTACACTACCAAAAAAAAAAAAAATAAATAAAAAAAATCACATAATGCTCCATTTTTCTGCATCTCACTTTCATCCTTTGATTACTATACCTAACCTGAGTAAGGTTTGGTGTGATCCTCTGCAGCAAAAACGATTCTCTCTGATAAGGTTCGTTAGAGAGGAAAATAAATGAAATGCCCTAAGTGTAAGGAAACGCAGTGGAATAGTAGACGAATTTTCTCCCCTGCCTGTACGAAGGGAAGGGGCCATGGACTTACAGTAGGGCCGAGGGATTGCCTATGAATGTATTCAAATGTAAATTTTGTACCGTACAGGCGGCGCGCAAGGATGTAAAAATCTCTCTCTCGGTGTACGCCACCACACCCACCCACTCTACTACGAGTATTCATGCACCATCACCTGAGCTTCTAAGTGTACGTATGCTACACAGATGGATGAAGCAAGCAACAATGGGCAATGTTGCTGCCACAGCTTGACTTTGGACAGAGAGAAATGTACAGTACAGTGAAATGGGATACTGTCAGAAAAACACCCACAGGAAGGGCTCCAGGTGTACCATAAAGAACTAAGAGATTCCTTTGGTATTTAACCCCTTCAGTGCGGTGACGTGTTTGCAGTTTATTCTTTCTTTGCCATGAAGATTTGATTAAGTTTAGGAGATATTCCTCCAACAGGAGGGGTTATAATTATACAGTCTTGATTAATCCCGTCACCACTACGTCTCCTTTCATGGTTGAGTAACATCGTCAAAGAATAGCAAGAATAAAATATAGAATACGTCACCGAACTCAGGGGGTTAAGATTTTGACAAAGAGGAATAAAATCACTCTACATGGGGGGGGGGGGAAATGCACTTCTACTGATAAAGCAGATCTCTTCGCTCAGACTGTCTCAACAAGTTCCACCTTAGACGAATCCGGTGCTGTTCCTCCATCACTTCCCCCCTCTGACTTCCTCATGGCTGACATTAAAATTTCTTCAGCTGATGTATTTTCTGCCTTCACTGGCTTCAATACTAACAAGGCATCTGGGCCTGATGTGGGCCCCCCCTGTTGTCCTCAAAAACTGTGCTTCTGTGCTTACACCCATATATATATATATATATATATATATATATATATATATATATATATATATATATATATATATATATATATATATATATACACAAGTTGTTCTATGTATGTTCTAACACTTCCTATCATATCCACATCCACACCACAATGCTCCTTCATTTCCTCATTTGTCAGTCTGTCTCTACATGTGATTCCACATGCTCATCTCAAATAACTCATTTCCACTGCTCTCACTCTTGACTTCTGTCCCTCCAACAAGGTCCAAGTTTCACTACCATACGTTAGAGATGGTATCACAATACTGTCATGTAGTAACTTTTTCACTTCCACACTCACTTCTCTGTTTCCTATCACTGCTTTCAAGGAACCAGCAACCTTTCTTCCTTTTTGTACCCTTTTCAGCACTTCACCTTCTAAACTTCCATCCTTACTTATCACACTACCCTGGTACTTAAACGCACTCATATTTTCCATTTCCTCCCCATCCAGCCTCGCTGTACATTCACTGACTTCACACACTGAGGTTGGTTTGGCCATGTGGAGAAGATGGAGAGTGAATGTATGTGAGTGAGGTGGAAGTGGGGGAGAGGGAGGGGGAGCCCAAGGATGAAATGGAGGGATGGAGTAGAGAGGTATATGAGAGAGGGGTGTGTGAGCTGGGAGCAGGGCATTGAAATGGCGGGGGACAGGGAGACATGGAGGCGATTTGTTTGTGGCCACCCCTTAGGGAATTAAGGCGTCTGGGAATAGATAGATAGATGTGTGTATGTATGTATGTATGTATCTATGTATGTACCGGCATGTATGTGTATGCATGAATGTGCTGTATGAATGTATCCATGTATTTATGTATATGTATGTACAGTAAGTACGTACGTATGTATGTATGTATGTATGTATTCAAACAATGGCTGACCCATCTTCGATCAAAACTGTTACATACATGACAAAATGGGACTCGATTTTGGCGAAGATCGATCAAGGGTCAAGGTCACGGATCAAGGTCAGAGTTGTGGTGCTGCGTCGCTGTGCTGTCTGGACATCGTCTCAGGTGCCTGCTGCCGTTTACCATATCACCTTCCATACATTCACTCGGATACAACCTATGAAATTTATATACTCGTAAAAGCATTCAGATTACTATTCTCTGTGTCAGACGGCACCTGACCCCATCCTACCTATAAAGTTTTTTTTTTTTTTTTTTTTTTTAAACTCACCAACAAGGCATATAATATCTTCTTACGTGTACAGCAACAGCACCCAGATTCTGATGATAATTAGTGAGACTTCTGTTGAGGGCACAATATGTCCGACTTCTGTATCGGTGATATCTACCTTCCATAATGTGGGAAGCAGCTCCACTACCAAGGGCGCTGTGATAAATGTCGGCTAGAAACTGGGGGTTTATACATATTTGCGTTATCAGTTTTAGGAATACATACAATAATTTTTCTGTCTAACACCCAGCGGAGGAAAGGGCAGGCAAAAGGCTTTCCAGCACCACGAGACTGGTTCTAAAATCGACTCACTTGCACTGCCACAAACAAGAATTTGGCCTCTGCCGCACCACTTAACCGGGACAATTTAAGATGGTCATTAAATCCCGATTATGTTACCCACCATTCCGGTTATTGCACTTCCATTTCTCTCTCTCTCTCTCTCTCTCTCTCTCTCTCTCTCTCTCTCTCTCTCTCTCACCATATCAGCAGTTTGATGTTTTTCGTGTGTACATTATGGTACTGTCCGAGGTTACAGTGCTGGTTAAAGAGGCATAAAGACTGGGTACGGCTCTGACACTGTACACTGCAGCGCTTAAGTGTGGGCGCGGCTGAGGGACAACTAAAAGACCGAACTTTAAATGGTAGAGGAAGCTTGCTAGCCCCTCTTCCTAAAATATTATATTACATCTTACCATTTTCTTGTATATTATTCGTTTTGCTTTAATATCGGCATAGTTTGCGTCAGTCACATGCAAGAGCAGTGAGAAGTGATGTGCAGAATGGATCGATAAGGAAGCAGTGGGATGAAAATATCCATATAGCCACTTGGAATACAACCTAAAATTTTGCCTCCTCATTCCACAAGTCTTTTTTTTTTTTTTCAGTCCTGTGTATGTGTCTCAGGCCCGACGTGGCATCCTATGAGGGCGTGGCGGTGGCACAGTGTTATGGTGGGGCCTCCAAGAGTAACGATTATGGAGCCAAACCCCACACCCGACCCCGCTGGCTTAAGACCTCTCTCGGTTTGTGTGGCTGTTTTATCTTTATTACCACTTAAAATCAATGTGTTGTGCTTGGTTTTGTCATAATGATTGCCACTAAGCGTCCTTCTCAGAAGCTGGGGCTCTACAGAGGGAAGGTTTTTAGTAAATTTCTTGTGGTGTCCGTTACTTCGATCTGCGGGTTTCAAGCCCTCAATCACGAATATCTATTTTGGGATCAGCTGTTCCTAAGGCGGTGATCTTAGACGTTAACTCATTTGTTTTAGTGAAAGTATGAATAATTCATTCTTGCTTCGAGCAGACAATTGTATTCAAATTAAGAGAGCCTCTTAATAGTGAAGAGATTAATAAAGGGTAGACATAACACCGTCAGCTCAAAAATGTCTCCTACGCTGAAAAAAAAATCGTCTTGAGTAAGCAAGAAAAAAACGATCCACCTGAATTAACTTTGCATGTTCTACGGTGTGCGTAACTGATTTAACAAAGTTCATAGTTGACCAACCACAGGTTAAACTTCAATGCATTTTTAAGAGAGAAGGGGAATATGATTTGAACTTATAACAGCAGCTGGTAGGTAGCAGACAATTAGTTGACAAACATCCTGTGTTGATAACCATTCCAGGATATTAAGCAAGCTCTGACTTGTGCCAGTAATATCGGCATCTGTGTGCGTCTGTCTGTTGATGCTGTCGTGTCCCGTTGTAATGCTGGTGTGGGTGCTGCAGAGGGAAACCTTCATGTTGTGACACCGATGCCTCCGAGTGATGGAGCTGTCCAGTTATGTAAACGTCCTTCATCTCCTTCTCTTCCCCCGAAAGGAGGAGATTGGATTGGAAGGGAGGAGCAACTTTAGCCTCGATCTATCGGAATTACGTGATAGATGAGACTAGGGTCACAACAACAACAGTCTTTGCGGCAAAAAAGAAAATCTTTCCATGTAAGTACTCTCTATTCATCTATAAACCTTAACCCCAGCCTAATCCACATTTCTTCAAGTACCCCCAATCCACGTACGTAATTCCCATTCGTCTATCATCCTTCATTCCATCTCAGTCCACATTCTGCGATATACCCTCTGTACTGTCACCTCCACGAATTTAATCTCTGTTTATCTATAATCGTTCATTCCATTTCAGATTTCTTCGTTTATCCTTCCCTCACTTGAATAATTCCTTTTAGCCAATAATCCTTCATTCATTCACAATCCAGAATCATTCATATTCCCAAATCCTGTCTTCTTTTCCCCATTCGTGGACTATCATTTCCTCTTCATAACAATACTGACGCAGAGGACTTGGGTTGTTCATAATAAGGGCTGTATTCAGTCTCTTCACTTCAAGAAGTGTTTCCCTAGCTGCGTCAAATCATCTGAACATAGCAAAAACAAAGTACACTATACGTCACTTTGTTCAGGGGGTTAAATCATACCAACACTGCACTCTCTAAAATGACCCCTACACCCAACTGTAGTTATCTCTGGCATCTACATTGTACTCCTCCCTCTTTATCATCCTTAGCCTCCTTTTAAGTTTGTTCACTTGTTCTCCCTCCTCTTCCTCTTCTCTCTATTCTTATTTTTTCACCTCTTCTTCCGCTTCCTTCTCATCTCCTCTTCCTCCGCCTGCTGCTCTTCTGTCTATTTTTCCATTTTCTCCTCTTCCTCCTCCTCTTCTCTTCCTCCTCCTCTACTTCTGCCTGTTCCTAATTAGGTATGGTATGTGTTCGTTTCCTCTTCTTCCCGCCCTTCTTCCTTATCCTCCTTCCCTTTTTCTATTTCTTTCCCTTGCTCTCTTTCTTTTCTCTCTTCTCCACTTTGTAGTCATCCTCATCTTCCATCTCCTTGTCCTCCTCTTCATTTTCTTCTTTCGCACTCCTCCTCTTCCTCCTCCTCCTCCTCCTCCTTTTTCTGCTGCTGCTGCTGGGTATGTACTCTTACACTGTTACCTGACTCTCAATGGCCACACACAAAGATCTTTTGAAGTCTGATATACACCTGCACATACAATTCCTTCTTTCTCGCACACCCATACGCTACTTCCTCCATGTTCGTTTTGTCTACACACACACACACACACACACACACACACACACACTTCATCTATAGCCAAATCGTCCACACCCGCACAACTACTCTCCTTACTTTTTCCTCTTTCCCACACTCACACCTACACTCTCACACCCATAGCTACTGTAGACTCTGACACCCCGCATCCCACTTCCTCCATATCCGTTTCGTTTACACACACACACACACACACACACACACACACACACACACACACACACACACACACACACACACACACACACACACACACACACACATCTACGAGTATTTACCACATCTAAATCCACACCCATCACATCTATACCTCTTCCACATTCATATTCATCACACCAGCACTTACACCCATACTCCACAATCACATATTCTCGCCCATATCTGTCATATCTTTTATGCCCTATTTGACTGACCTGTGCAGCTGAGATGTATGGGGCAAGTAGGGTGTGTTTGATTCACGGCTGCTGATTGGCCGCCGATGATGTAAATCTACAGCACCACTTATTTTAACACATGTGTATTTATATTTTTTAATTGCCTGCAATAGAAGCAGCCAGTTTATATATAGAATAATTTCCGAAGCTAAAAAGGTCAAAATTAGCTTTAAACGTTTACTGTTATGAAAGAAAATTAAAGTTGATTATAAAGTTTTATAAAACGATGAGTGACATTTGAAGTAAATTATCCACTTGCGGTGAACGCCCACGTCCGCATATTGCACTACATCTATCGTGGTTTACACCTACGTCCGCATATTTCACTATGATATCCACCCACGATGTATACATACGTCCGCATGTTGCACTACAATAAATGCCTGCATTTACTTTAATGACATCATCAGCGCCCAATCAGCAGCCGAGAATCAAACACACCCTACTTGCCCCATACATCTCAGGTGCACAGGTCAGTCAAATAGACTATAGTACTACAACCACATCCGCATCTTTGTACCCACATCCACGTCGCACACATACTTACCTCTGTCTAAAATATTCACATCGATATTCTTCACCTGCCAGAATCTTACACCCAATTCATTCACACTGCACATTTGTACCTGTCACACCCACATCGCCAGTTCCCAGACTCTTCTTGCTCACTCTATCCATACCTGCTACACGCATGTTTATAATTCCTTACGGCACCTGATTATGACCACATGTTAATCACACACACACACACACACACACACACACACACACACACACACACACACACACCAGTCGAGCAGGGCAGTACTCCCGAGGTGGATGGAAAACTGATGACAGGGAGTGCTGGAGCTCCCGTTTCATCAGCCCTCAGGACTAGTTCCTGACCATCCCCCTTTGCTGAACTTTTTCAGTGTCTCAGTTACACAGAGAGTAGGCCAGCATGCTCTCCAGTACAAATTTCTCTAACTATCTTCACCAAACTACATGCACAGTACACACTACACTTCCTATTCAAAATTCACCAAAAATGGCGTCAATTCACCCAGCCTCGGAGTCCCCAGGGGGGGGGGGACCATAAATGCCCCCGCCATCTGCCCCTCTCCCGGTGACGACTCGAGGTGCCTGGAACCACTGTCTGACTCTCTTCTTCTTCATTTCTGCAACATTCGCGGCCTTTCATCTAACTTTCACTCTGTTGAGCACCACCTCTCCTCCTCTAAACCTCACCTTCTTTTTCTAACGGAGACTCAGCTGTCTGAGGCAACTGACAGCAAACCCTTTTCTGTATCCTCCTACTTTCTCTATACTCATTTCAAAGCCAAAGGTGGCTGTTGTGTATACATACGCAACGACTTATCATGCTCTCGTGTTCCTGAACTTGATTCTTCTGAATTCTCCACACTCTGGCTTCGGCTTTCCTGTCATTCTCTGACTAAATATATCTGTGCTGTTTACTTATCCCCTAATTCTACCGACTATCAAAAATTCTTCGACTATCTTACTTCTACGATGGAACACATTCTGTCCATTTCTCCTTTCTCTGAAATCTCCATTCTTGGAGATTTCAACGTTCACCACCACCTTTGGCTCTCCTCTTCTTTCACGGATCCACCTGGTGAACAAGCCTACATCTTTTCTATCCTTAATGACCTAGAGCAGCTTGTACAGCACCCTACCCGTATCCCTGACCGTCTTGGAGAGAGCTCCAACATACTTGACCTCTTCCTCACAACTAATCCTTCTGCTTACTCTGTTAATCTTTTCTCTCCGTTGGGCTCCTCCGATCACAACCTTATTACCTTAACCTGTCCTATCACTCCGGTACGGCCTGTGGACCCTCCAGGGAAGCGTCGTCTATGGCATTTTGGAGCCGCGGACTGGGAGGCCCTCAGGCAGTACTTCTTTGATTTTCCCTGGAATGATTATTGCTTCCATGGCCGTGAGCCATCTGAGTGTGCCTTGCGCATTACAGAGGTTATTCTCTCGGGCATGGAAGCATACATTCCTTTCTCATATCCTTTGACTAACGCAAGAAAGCCTTGGTTTAATCACGCTTGTTCTAATGCTGTCCGCAACAAGGAGAAGGCCTACAAAAGGTACCGGAGCCAACCCACCCCTGAATCACATCGTCTTTACGTTTCTGCCCGGAATCGTGCTAAGTCTGTTCTTCGCTCTACTAAAAATAATTTCATCCATACTAAATGCTCTCAACTCTCCAACTCGAATTCTTCCCGCTCCTTCTGGCACCTTGCCAAAAATCTTTCTAACAACTTTACCTCATCATCCTTCCCTCCTCTTTTCTAGTCTGATGGTTCTGTAGCTATTTCTTCTACTGATAAAGCAGATCTCTTTGCACAGACTTTCTCCTCCAATTCCACCTTAGACGATTCCGGTGCTGTTCCTCCAACACTTCCCCCCTCTGACTTCCTCATGGCTGATATTAAAATGTCTTCAGTTGATGTATTTTCTGCCATCACTGGCCTCAGTACTAACAAGGCATATGGGCCTGATGGGGTCCCTCCTGTTGTTCTCAAGAACTGTGCTTCTGTGCTTACACCCTGCCTAGGTAAACTCTTTCGCCTTTGTCTGTCAACTTGTACCTTTCCTTCTTGCTGGAAGTTTGCTCTCATTCAGCCAGTCCCAAAGAAGGGTGACCACTCCCAACCCTCCAACTATCGTCCAATTGCTTTAACGTCCTGTATTTCAAAAGTTTTCGAGTCTATTCTTAATAGAAAAATTTTAAGGCATCTTTCCTATCACAACCTTCTTTCCGATCGTCAGTATGGGTTCCGTCAGGGACGCTCCACTGGCGATCTTCTCACCTACCTTTCAGACTCCTGGTCATCCTCCTTTCGGGACTTTGGCGAAAGCTTTGCCATTGCACTTGACATCTCAAAGGCTTTCGATCGAGTCTGGCATAAATCTTTAATTTCCAAACTGCCCTCCTACGGTTTCTATCCTTCTATCTGTGCCTTCATCGCTAGTTTCCTTTCTGGTCGTTCTATAGCCGCTGTTGTAGACGGCCATCGTTCTTCTCCTAGATCTATCAACAGTGGTGTTCCTCAGGGCTCTGTCCTATCACCAACTCTCTTCCTTTTATTCATCAATGATCTTCTAAGCTGTACATCTAACCCTATCCACTCATACGCTGATGACTCCACCCTTCACCTTTCCATTCGGTTCCCGCAACGCCCATCTCAACAGTTACTTCAACAAACAAGGGATGAGGCTATGGCACACCTAATGACTGACTTGGCTCATATCTCTGACTGGGGTAAAAATAATATGGTTGTCTTTAATGTATCTAAGACTCAGTTCTTACACCTATCAACCCGACAAAATCTTCCACAGGTATACCCACTAATGTTTAATAATATTCAGCTTAATCCTGCATCATCCTTGAACATGCTTGGGGTTTCATTTACTCGGGACTTATCTTGGAAAAATCATATTACATCTCTTGTAAAATCTGCTTCCAAGAGATTGGGTGTGCTAAGCCGACTCCGCTCTTTCTTTACCCCTGTGCAATTGTTGACTCTATACAGGGGTTTTATCCGCCCCTGTGTGGAGTACAACTCTCATGTGTGGGGAGGCTCCCCACATACAGCTCTTCTCAATAGGGTGGAGTCAAAGGCTTTTCGTCTCATTAACTCTCCTCCTCTTACTGACTCCCTTCAACCTCTGTCTCTTCGCCGCTCTGTTGCATCTTTATCTCTTTTCTATCGCTACTTTAATGGTCACTGCTCCTCTGAACTGTCTGCTTGCATTCCTCCACCTCTACGACGGGCGCGTAGCACCCGTCTGGCAGCAAACTCTCATCCCTTTTCTGTCCATCTCTCTAATGCAAGAGTTAACCGTTACTCCCAGTCTTTCATTTATGCAACAGGTCAGCTCTGGAACTGTCTCCCTCTGTCTATATTTCCTGCTGCCTATGATCTCCAGTCTTTCAAACGCAGTGTGTCCAGGCATCTCAAAATGATCGGATCTTGAATTTGGCTCTCTATTGTATTTTGTTTTTCTCTTGGAGGGAACTGTTACTGCGGGCTCATGGCATTTGGTTCCTTCTTCCTCGCATAAAAAAAAAAAAACACACGCATGCGCGTGAACGAACAGAGAGAGAGAGAGAGAGAGAGAGAGAGAGAGAGAGAGAGAGAGAGAGAGAGAGAGAGAGAGGATAAGCAGACATATTTTACAGTCACAACACATATACCTGTCACATTCACACCTTTGCATTTCACACCCACGCTTCCTTTATCCACCTCCTCCATCTTCATCCACGCCTTATACGTCGACATCCACTACTATTCCATATCTACACATTGCGCTTTTACACACACACACACACACACACACACACATTTCAATTTCATTCATTTCGCCCAAACATATCCCCACCTCTCCCATATTCACATAACCACATTCCCATACAACATTCCACACTCATAACTCCTCACCTCTGTTCTAACCCATCCACATCCATCATACCATCCTGTATCTCCACACTCTGCATATCCACATCTGTTGCAGTAATACATTTTATGCGTAGTCTTATCATGAACACACACACTCTACACCACACCCACACTCTTTATTCTACAATTTCCACGCGTTTACCACACTTTTCTTGTCAGATTCACACGATATAATCATCACCATCATTATCATTCTCTTCATCATTTTGATATAAACTTTGTCATAAGTGATCGGGTGAAGAAGAATCCACAGAGAAGAAGAATAAAGCATAAAAGTTGAATTATCAAACAGAATTCCAGTGAAAGAGGTCGTGAAGCATTGAAACATTATTACCTGCGTGGAAAACCCGTCTACTGTGTTCGTACATAGGAGAGCTACAGCAGAGACATGAACACCTCCCAAATTCATATCCATTTGCTCCTCCTCATTCACACTATATGCCCACGTATTACACCCCCATTCGCTGCATCCACGTCTTCGGCACACTCATTCAGCTAGTCTACACCCACGGCAGTAACAACGGTCACAAGTCTATATCATTGCACATCCCCGCGCCTTATTTCCCACGTATTATACCCACACACACTTCATCTACACTTACACCCGAGCCCTGCCTACCCACACCCAGGAAATTAGGAAATTCACAGCATGAGCACCCACACACACGCTTCATCTACTCTTACACACGCACCCAGCCTGCCCACACCCAGGAAATTAGGAAGTTCACAACATCTACACCCATACACACTTCATCTACTGTACACTTTCACCCGTACCCAGCCTACCCACGTCCAGGAAATTCACAGTGTACACACAGTTGATCTACTTTTACACCTGAAGACAGCCTACTCACACCCATAAAATTCACAATAACAACACCCTCACCTTCCAAACTTACACCCGTTTTTTTATTTTTTTTAATCCACATTCATCATTCCCCACTTATTACATCCACACTCACTGCATCCACATTCACTTAACACCCACATCCAATGTACCCTCACGCATAGTCAGTGCAGTATTACACATCACACCTAGCATTATCGTTAACGCATTTATCACACCCACACTCTGTCAACTTCTACGTTTACGCTTTACCGCAGTTTTTCTAGCAAATTTTACACTAGTTGCTCCCTCACCAGTTATAGCCTCACTACTTACACGCACACCAAGTACACTAACACCACTTACACCTCCACACATGGCCTTAACACAGTCATATTTGTCACACCCACACCGTTCACATTCACACACAGTCTCATGCACAGCCCTCCCTCCATCCCCCTCACTTGTGGCCTTATCACAACCACATCTGCCACACCCACACTTATCTTCCAGAGACTCTTCACTCTTCGTGTTACAGCGACGTTAGAAAGAATAGCTCGGAAAAATACGAGGATAAGAGAACGGAATAAATGATGAGCAAAAGGTGGAGGCGTGAGGTAGACCACCCCTTCACTGCCATGACGTTTTTGTGTTATAGCCTTGTTGATACCAGACTATTATATTCAATTTAGAAAGCTTAATGAAACCATATGTTACCCTGCCAGTACGAAAATTCTCTCATTATTAGATTTTAAATATTACGTGAATAGTTAACAATTAATTAACTACTTCGCCATGATGCCTCATGTATTATTGTCGTGTTGTTTCCAGACGGTTTGTTCAAGTTAGGAAAGGCTTTTAACAATCAAGTGGATGATGAAAATTATACCTGACCCCTTTAGTATGATAAATCCTTTCCTTATTAGATTAGAAAAATTACTCGTGGGTAAGATATTATATGTTTGACCTAAAACAGTTCTCAACTAATTTGAAGACAGGTTTTTGTAGGACCTTGTGTATGGTGAGTGAATGGAGTTACGACCTATTTTCACCAGCCACTGTGATGTTCTAATTCATACTTCCGCTTTAGCTTATTCCAGTTTCTGAACCTTATTCATTCAGTTTGTATCTGGGGGGAAATATGATGAAGCAGCGGTGATGTTTTTCAAAGGTGTACACTGACTTTTTTTTTTCCCCTGTTTACCATAAAGTTCGAATTTTTAGCCGAATCATAACTAAACTCTAACAGAATACTCTGATTTATTGACCTCTGAATATCGCTTCACCTGTTTCCGAAATTCATTAATTGCTCACTGCCTCGTTCGTTGTCGTACGGAGGTAAGTGGATATTAATGCACGTAACTGTACATCAACACCAACAGTTCAGCAGATAGTTTGTGAAGGTCAGTCTCAGTATGGAGACAATCTGAAATTCTATATGAAGCATGGGGTTTTAGGTCAGATTTTGTGCAATAGGAAACAGGGGTTATGGCAAGTTGTGACTCTGTGTGTGTGTGTGTGTGTGTGTGTGTGTGTGTGTGTGTGTGTGTGTGAGGTGCAGAAGTGTTAGGTATGGGAGTGTGTGTGGCAGTGTGTGGCGTGGTATGTATAGTGTGGTAGTATGCGGTATGACAGTGTTGGGTGCTGTGATATTAGTTGTGGTAGTAGGCAGTATGAAGTGTCACGTGCAATGTTAGCTGGGACAGTGTGAGGCGCGACAGTTTTAGTTGTGGCCCTGTGTGGGGTGGTCTTGTGTGGATTGATAGTGTGAGGAATGTGACATTGTTTGGTACGTCACAGTGATTTTTCTAATGTTCCGTATTACTAATGTGAAAAGTACTGATTCCTGACAGTCGATGTAGGGCTGTCTTTTCCACGTATACAGTACTGTTCCTACGGGCTGTCTAGAGTTACATGGATAAACAAATCACAGTACCTGAGAGGCTTGCTAGGTTGTCTTATCTAAATGTTAACCAAAACTCTTGTGTTCTAGTTATAAAATCTTATTAACAGAATAATCACTTGTGAATGAGGTGAAAACTTTAACGTATATTTTTTCCTAAAATATTTCTCCCACAGGAGTGAACTTCATAGCAAAATTTCGTTCTAATATTTATTTTTCCCCTGAGCAATACTGCACTTTTTTCATATTAATAGTGAATATACCGAAAACATTAAGAGTACACACCCTTCACCTCATGGCTAGTCTCTGATCTTGATGGCCGTGTGACCTGACCTCGATTATCTTCAGTACCATACCACTAGTTTTACCTCCCAGGGACTGACCCAGATCCAACAGATGAGAAACTATATACCTTGCGTCCTACCACGCCATGTTGATTTTGACAGATCTTGGTAACCTTGCTTGTCCTGATACAAAAAAAAAAAAAAAAAAAAAAAACTGCAGTCCTACAGGAAAAATAAACTACTGTAACTTGTATCCCCCTGCATTGTGGTGGGCATCAACCCCGAGATTATTCGACGTCAGTCGGCCAGCCGACTACTATATCAAGGCATCATCTTGATCATGGTACACTGATAGGCTGATCGGCTCACATCTGATAGTGTGGGGTACGATTCCCGGTACAGTTCAGGTGGATGAAAGTTACTTGCATCCACTTGTTCACTTGTTCACTGGGGTTCTACAGATGACTTCCGCTACCCATTGACTTATTGAAACTGGACTTTGACTTAAGAGTGCCCAGAAGGTGGATGATTCTGGACATGGCCTGTGTTTAGCCATGTTGTTCAACATATACGATTACGTCTATGTAACGAATAATTTACTGTGATATATTGTTTTGGTGTATAATATAAAAAAATAGAATGAGAGTCCTGAAACAAGAAATCATCATTATCGTCATCATCATCATCATCATCAATATCATCTCCTGTTCCCCTTTTCCCACGCAAGGAAAGAGCGAGGTATGATTCAGCAAGCATGGGAAAGAGAAAGTACGAAAGTGGGAAAACTATTAATAACATGCCAAGTAAAATGGCCACACAATCATTTACACATCATTCAAGCCTCCGGAATCCTGGAGTCGTCTCACAAGACATACAAGGACATGATATATAGCACAATATTCCAAAACTCTTCCCCTCGTTATTAAGACTGTAAAACCAAACAAAGGTAAAAAACTTTCTAAGCTGACTGTACATCAGCTTGGATAACTGAACGAACTAGCCTATGTGAAGAAAATTTCAAGTTTTAAAGTTCAGGATAGGAAAGGATTCAGTTGACTCCTGGGGAATATAAAGTATATCATCAAGAAGTTATGTCAGTTCCCATGTTCTTTTACATGTAAAGCTTTATCATCATATTAAGTCGTACCTTTATCATGGTGACCACAATCACTGTCGTCGTCATCTTTGCCTTTATGTGACTACCACCATCACCACCACCACCATTCTCTCTCTCTCTGTTTCTCTCTCTCTCTCTACATAGGCCTATGTAGAAATGTCTTGTTCCAGTGGATGTTGGTTCGAATCTCGGATGGGACAGGGAACGGAATAAAGATTTGATTTTTTTTTTTTTGCAGACTTTATTAATTAACTATCAGACCCCCCTACCTGTAGTAAAAACACCCCCGCTAATACCAATACACCCGTCCTGTATGAGGCAACCTTAGCTGTATTCAGTATGGATTGTGGGTGTCGGCGCCCAAGTGATGACTTGGCCCCAGTTTTAGTGTTTTTGCAACTCATTTCGCTTAGCTCAGTCCAGAAAGAGACAATAATACAGCTCTACATCTATACCATAGCACTCCCTAGTGACTAACATCTTATTCTAGAGTTAATATTATGCTTCACCTTAATATTGAAGATGTAGAGATGGCTATTTTAGGACAAGTTAAAGTGAAAAAATTATATTTCCTCCCTCCTTCTGCCTACCTTATCTACACAGATGCACATAACATATGGCTGTGTGCTGTGAATGATTAAAAATATGAGGTTATGCCGGCAGGAGAAATACTTTACTCCTCCATCTTTCCTACATGAGTATTTATAAACTTTTCTAATCCTAAACAGCTTATAAGATTGTTTGTTTATACGTTTATCATGACACACACAGCCACCAAACACTTCACAACAAAATCAGAGTGAGAAGCAAAGTGAAATTTAACAAGAACAAAGCGATACGTGATAAGAGATGACTGTTATAGACAAATTTTTCTCCTGAATATTCTTTTTTTGCTTATAAATGCAAGCCCCTTAATTGATAATGAGGTTTGTTTCTCTCTCTCTCTCTCTCTCTCTCTCTCTCTCTCTCTCTCTCTCTCTCTTTCTGTATTTCTCTCTCTCACTCACTCTCTCGTTATGTAGCGGTGTATATATATATATATATATATATATATATATATATATATATATATATATATATATATATATATATATATATATATATATATATTCTCATCATTGAACCTTAGTTCCTCCTCTCTTTCCACTTCTTCCCTGTTTTTTCCCCTTCTTCGTTGCTATCCATTGTATGCCCTGTAATTTTTATTATCGTTTCCAGTGAAAAACTATGAAGGGAAAAGGCCAGGTCAGGTAACAAGCTCGTGACATGCACGCTCGTGCCTTACCGGGACCCCCCATGGCCGTTCCGCAGTTCAACCGTAACCCTGAACCGAGCATTCCAACTCCTTACTGACAGTAATCATCCATCCATCATCCAATCCTACGTTGCCCCACGAGGAGCGTAGGAGCCCGGGGCTAGGCAAGTTGGTCCTGACATTTAAGATGAGACGACGAACAGTCGATGATTTCAGTGGTTTATTGTCAGAGTGAATTGTTTGTTAAAATTTTAAGTTATTATTTCCTCCAGCTTGGCTTGGTAGTGGTTGGCAGTTATATTCAGTTAGATGAAGCACAAACAAACGATGTCAAGCGCAACCCGAGATCAATTTGCTTTATGAATATTCTACAGGCCCTGACCTCGGCTTTCGTAATGCCCTCTCGGGAATGACGGATTTCTCTGCCTCGGCTGATGAAATGTACAGTTAACACCGTGACTGAATGCAGTTTGGTATATCCCTGGACTGTCTAATACCAGTTTCCGTAGACAGCTTTCATGTCATCAGTTTGCCTTTACCCTGCCTTCAGTTGCAGTTCATACCTGCCATGCTGCAAGTGAATGTGGTTAAACTGCAAGAGATCGCGACGGTTTTCATTACAACAGCTAAAAATAATGGTTATAAATTATTTATTTTTTATTTTTTTGCCGCTCGCACAGCAGTGACGAAATAAAATGTTTGTCTCTAACTGTCACTTCCCCCTCCCTCCCTCACTCTCTGATTTACTGTACTGTTTTGAAGAACGAAGCCTAGGCCTAATTGGAGGGGTATTAGAAATATGATATTTGGCACAGTGGTAGACCTCCACCCAGGTCAGTCCTCAGGTAGTGTGGGACTCAAGAGGGCCGTCTCCCACGGGGGTGGTGACCCCCGGATATCCTTCCCAAAACCATTATAGGCACAGCCATTTTTTTTTTTTTTTTACCTAGGAACACGATTTTTTTATTAGTGGTATAACTTCACTCGCACCAGGTAATAAGAATGTTGGGGCAGGTAATAAGAATGTTGGGAATCCCGAGGGCCACCTCCAACAAGGTGGTGGGAGGGGGAGCGGTGCTCGGTGCTCTCGGCAAAAGTTATTATGCACGGATAAAATTTTTAATTGAAGATGATGAAATTTTTCATACTGATCGATGTTCACCCCGGCCACGTGTTAAGAAGGATGGTACCAAGAAGGGTCGCGCCTCACCGGGGAGGGCGTGGCCTTTGGAGGTTCCAGTAAAGCCATAATGCACGGCCATAGTTTGTAACCTAGAAACAGACAATTTCCATGATGCTTGGCGTTTCCCCAGTCCACTTTGTAGATCGGGTGGCACCCCCGATGACCACACCCCATGGGCGGGAGGGGATGGGCCAATACCGTACCTTTTTACTCAAGAACATGAAAATTTGCAGAATGGTAGATCTTCTTAGGGCCGCGTTTTAGGCAAGATGAGAACCTTAAAGGCCAATTCCCACTGGGGGGAGAGGGGGGTCTGGCCAAGCGTTAATATACAGTCATACTTTTTAATCTGTGAACCTGAAATTTTTGCATACTAGTAGACGTCCCCTCCGGCCACGTTTTCGTCAGGGTACAACCCCCGATGATTATCACCCACGAAGGGGAAGTAGCCCCCCTCAGGGGAGTCAGTACCATAGTTTGTATGAAGGCACACGAAATTTTGCACAGTATTAAACCTCGGAGAATAAAAGAGGCAAGTATGGAGGATGAAATCAGTATAACAGAAGTATTAGAAGCAATGAGGAAAGTCAAATGGGTAAAACTCCGAAACTGATGAAATGGGTGGTGAAATGTTGAAATATGGAGAAAGTTAGTGACAAAATGGATATGGAAGATGAGCAGATTGACCTGAGAGGAAGGTGGGTTCCCGGAGGATTGGAAGTCAGGTATAACTGTACCCTAGTACAAAGCAAAAAGGAATATAAAGTGTGTGGCGATCATAGGGGTATTTGTCTTCTCAGTGTTAAAGGAAACTATATGATAGGATACTAATCGATAAATTTCGGGTAATAACCGAAAAAATTTGTTGGAGAGGAACAAAAGAGTTTTGGGAAGGGATAATTCTGAGTAGTTCAGATATTTGTCCTAAGTTTTTGGGTGGAGAGTTATCTGGAGAAGGGAAAGAAGTTGTATGCTGCCATCATGGATCTGGAGAATGTTTATAGTAGAGTGGATAGACAGGGAATGTAGAAGGTATTAGAAGTATTTGGAGCAGATGGGAAGTTACTGAATGCTATGAGGAGTATGGAACCACTGTCTGACTCTCTTCTTCTTCATTTCTGCAACATTCGCGGCCTTTCCTCTAACTTTCGCTCTGTTGAGCACCACCTCTCCTCCTCTAAACCTCACCTTCTTTTTCTAACTGAGACTCAGCTGTCTGAGGCAACTGACAGCAAACCCTTTTCTGTATCCTCCTACTTTCTCTATACTCATTTCAAAGCCAAAGGTGGCTGTTGTGTATATATACGCAACGACTTATCTTGCTCTCGTGTTCCTGAACTCGACTCTTCTGAATTCTCTACACTCTGGCTTCGGCTTTCCTGTCATTCTCTGACTAAATATATCTGTGCTGTTTACTTATCCCCTGATTCTACTGACTATCAAAAATTCTTCGACTATCTTATTTCTACGATGGAACACATTCTATCCATTTCTCCTTTCTCTGAAATCTCCATTCTAGGAGATTTCAATGTTCACCACCACCTTTGGCTCTCCTCTCCTTTCACGGATCCACCTGGTGAACAAGCCTACATATTTTCTATCCTTAATGACCTAGAGCAGCTTGTACAGCACCCTACCCGTATCCCTGATCGCCTTGGAGAGAGCTCCAACATACTTGACCTCTTCCTCACAACTAATCCTTCTGCTTACTCTGTTAATCTTTTCTCTCCGTTGGGCTCCTCCGATCACAACCTTATTACCTTAACCTGTCCTATCACTCCGGTACGGCCTGTGGACCCTCCAGGGAAGCGTCGTCTATGGCATTTTGGAGCCGCGGACTGGGAGGCCCTCAGGCAGTACTTCTTTGATTTTCCCTGGAATGATTATTGCTTCCATGGCCGGGAGCCATCTGAGTGTGCCTTGCGCATTACGGAGGTTATTCTCTCAGGCATGGAAGCATACATTCTTTTCTCATATCCTTTGATTAACGCAAGAAAGCCTTGGTTTAATCACGCTTGTTCTAATGCTGTCCGCAACAAGGAGAGGGCCTACAAAAGGTACCGGAGCCAACCCACCCCTGAATCACATAATCTTTACGTTTCTGCCCGGAATCGTGCTAAGTCTGTTCTTCGCTCTACTAAAAATAATTTCATCCATACTAAATGCTCTCAACTCTCCAACTCGAATTCTTCCTGCTCCTTCTGGTACCTTGCCAAAAATCTTTCTAACAACTTTACCTCATCATCCTTCCCTCCTCTTTTCTACTCTGATGGTTCTGTAGCTATTTCTTCTACTGATAAAGCAGATCTCTTCGCACAGACTTTCTCCTCCAATTCCACCTTAGACGATTCCGGTGCTGTTCCTCCATCTCTTCCCCCCTCTGACTTCCTCATGGCTGACATTAAAATTTCTTCAGTTGATGTATTTTCTGCCATCACTGGCCTCGGTACTAACAAGGCATATGGGCCTGATGGGGTCCCTCCTGTTGTTCTCAAGAACTGTGCTTCTGTGCTTACACCCTGCCTAGGCAAACTCTTTAGCCTTTGTCTGTCAACTTGTACCTTTCCTTCTTGCTGGAAGTTTGCTCTCATTCAGCCAGTCCCAAAGAAGGGTGACCACTCCCAACCCTCCAACTATCGTCCAATTGCTTTGACGTCCTGTATTTCAAAAGTTTTCGAGTCAATTCTCAATAGAAAAATTTTAAGGCATCTTTCCTATCACAACCTTCTTTCCGATCGTCAGTACGGATTCCGTCAGGGACGCTCCACTGGCGATCTTCTCACCTACCTTTCAGACTCCTGGTCATCCTCCTTTCGGGACTTTGGCGAAAGCTTTGCCATTGCTCTTGACATCTCAAAGGCTTTCGATCGAGTCTGGCATAAATCTTTAATTTCCAAACTGCCCTCCTACGGTTTCTATCCTTCTATCTGTGCCTTCATCGCTAGCTTCCTTTCTGGTCGTTCTATAGCTGCTGTTGTAGACGGCCATCGTTCTTCTCCTAGATCTATCAACAGTGGTGTTCCTCAGGGCTCTGTCCTATCACCAACTCTCTTCCTTTTATTCATCAATGATCTTCTAAGCTGTACATCTAACCCTATCCACTCATACGTTGATGACTCCACCCTTCACCTTTCCATTCGGTTCCCGCAACGCCCATCTCAACAGTTACTTCAACAAACAAGGGATGAGGCTATGGCACACCTAATGTCTGACTTGGCTCGTATCTCTGACTGGGGTAAAAATAATATGGTTGTTTTTAATACATCTAAGACTCAGTTCCTACACCTATCAACCCGACAGAATCTTCCACAGGTATACCCACTAATGTTTAATAATATTCAGCTTAATCCTGCATCATCCTTGAACATGCTTGGGGTTTCATTTACTCAGGACTTATCTTGGAAAATCATATTACATCTCTTGTAAAATCTGCTTCCAAGAGATTGGGTGTGCTAAGCCGACTCCGCTCTTTCTTTACCCCTGCACAATTGTTGACTCTATACAGGGGTTTTATCCGCCCCTGTGTGGAGTACAACTCTCATGTGTGGGGAGGCTCCCCACACACAGCTGTTCTTAATAGGGTGGAGTCAAAGGCTTTTCGTCTCATTAACTCTCCTCCTCTTACTGACTCCCTTCAACCTCTATCTCTTCGCCGCACTGTTGCATCTTTATCTCTTTTCTATCGCTACTTTAATGGTCACTGCTCCTCTGAACTGTCTGCTTGCATTCCTCCACCTCTACGACGGGCGCGTAGCACCCGTCTGGCAGCAAACTCTCATCCCTTTTCTGTCCAACTCTCTAATGCAAGAGTTAACCGTTACTCCTAGTCATTCATTTATGCAACAGGTCAGCTCTGGAACTGTCTCCCTCTGTCTGTATTTCCTGCTGCCTATGATCTCCAGTCTTTCAAACGCAGTGTGTCCAGGCATCTCAAAATGATCGGATCTTGAATTTGGCTCTCTATTGTATTTTGTTTTTCTCTTGGAGGGAACTGTTACTGCGGGCTCATGGCCTTTGGTTCCTTCTTCCTAGCATTAAAAAATATATATATATATATATATATATATATATATATATATATATATATATATATATATATATATATATATATATATATACATGGGGTCGCTACGGCTGCACTTCGTGTGGATAGTGAATTATTATTATTATTTTTTAACACAGTATTGGACTAAAGCAAAGGTGTATAATGTCTCCGTCTTTGTTCACTTTATATATGGATGGAGTTATTAAAGAGATACTAGGTATGGCAGTTGATGCTGGTGTCTCTAATGATAATGGTTAGGGTGTGGACTCTTTCTGTACTGTTGTTTGATTATGTGTACTGAAATGTTTGATAAAGATGATTGTGACTGGCAAGGCTTCTTCAATGAGTCTGGGAGTGTATGTACTCGTATGAAACGAAATAAGAAAGTGAATGTAGATAAGGGTGAAGTTATAGTTTATGTGAGAAGTAAAGTCACAATGCACACTGAGGGTCGATGATGAGTTGATTCAAGTACTGGTTGGTAGTATGATGTGGAAGGATGGAAGTATACAGGATGATGTGCTTGTAAGAGTAGAGCAGGGTAGAAAGGTTGCTGGTTCACTGAAAACAGTGATTGGAAAGGGGAGGGGAGCATGGAAGCAAAAAAGTCGCTACTTGACAGAACTGTGATGCCCATCCTGACATACGGAAGTGAAGCTTGAACCCTGTCTGCAGGACACATGTGAAGAGTGAGAGCAGTGGAAATGAGATATCTGAGAGGAGCATGTGGAGCTACACGGAGAGAGAGAGAGAGAGAGAGAGAGAGAGAGAGAGAGAGAGAGAGAGAGAGAGAGAGAGAGAGAGAGAGAGAGATGTGCAAATAAAGGAGAGTTGTGGTCCTGACGTGGATGTAATTGAAAGTGATGAGAGAAATGCTTTGAGATGATTTGGCTATGTGGAGAGGATGGAAACTTAGAGAGATTACAAGAGTGTGTGTGAGTGAGATGCCGGGGGAGAGGAGGAGGGGAAGACCAAGGATGAGATGCAGGGATGGAGTGGAGATATATAAGAGAGAAGTGCGTGAGTTGAAGGGAAGGCGGCCATATAGCAGAGGACAGGGCGATGTGGGGGCGATACGTTTGTGGCCACCTCTTACGTGTGTAAGGTGTCCGGCAACAGATGGATAGAAAGTTCGCCCTCACCCCAGACCAGAATTTGTAGAGGGTGGACCTCGGGTTTGCCTCTCTGCTTCCCGTCAATAGAATTCATTATTTCCCCTTCCGGTATTGCAGGGTTTCATGAACTCTCAAAGGTTCCATCCTCTTGCTTCTTCATATTATTATTTGACAGAACTGAAGACAGAAATTAACGCAAAAGGACTGCTAACAATGTCTTATTTAAGTTTCAGACAACGACTGACACGTTCTGCAGTTTATTGTGGTAAACCTCAGGCGACGTTATTCACCAAACAGACACCAGCCGTTGGAAGGTAAATCGAACAGGAAAACACACACACACATACACACACACACACACACACACACTAATAAAGATACTGGTTACCGGCAAGATACCACACAGGAGGTTTATCACGTCGGCAAGAGCTCTCCAGTACTACAAGCCCACTCTATTGTTTTACTTTTATTGATCCCTCATGCGAAACACAAAACTGATTTCTCAGCCATACCAGTGGGTAATTTCCATGTTCTCTTTTTTTTTTTGCAAAATACTCCACAAAGTCTTTCCCTACTGTCATTGCTATCACGTAAATTGCACACGAACTTCCATATCATACACATCAGGACAATTTCGCTAAACTTAAATTCGCCTCAAATAAATTCAATGTGACGTAGCGCAGTTGCTCCAGGGTCTCTCTCTCTCTCTCTCTCTCTCTCTCTCTCTCTCTCTCTCATTTTCCGACTCCTTGTTAGGTCTTTCATTCCTAACCAAATATACTTAGATAATTCAGGGGAACAAAACATTCACAAGAAGGATAAAAAGATATTACATCAAAAAATGAGAATACAGAAAAATGAAAAACAGAACGGAAAGACGAAATGATAGGAGAGAAATAAAAATGGAAAAAGAGGAGAATCTTTTGGGAATGGAAAAGCAAAGACACAAGAGAAAGGGGGAAGAGAAAAACTCGAGGTCAAAGTAACGAAAGTAAAGCACAAGGGTACACACTTGAAAGAAAAGGGAGAGAGAGAGAGAGAGAGAGAGAGAGAGAGAGAGAGAGAGAGAGAGAGAGACGGCAGGCAGATACAGACCCAGATAGACACAGACGAAAAATCATGCTCGTACGGACAGACAGAAAGGCAGAAATGATGGAAGGAAAGAAAGAGGAACAACTCAAGAGGGAGAAAGGAGCCAGAAAAATAAAAGGAAAAACATTTTGTAAAACAGAGGAATAAGTACAACCTGACGAGAGAGACGGGAGAAGAGCGAGGAGTAAGGCTGAGGTGGTCTTACCGGGCGACGCGTGAGAGAGAAGTCGAAAATCAGCGGAAAGGATGAAAATGTTGAAGGTGAACCAAGAATAATGAAGGAAGGCACGAGAAAGGGATGGGAAGATGGCTAGGAAGACTGAGATGAAGACAGGCAGGTTGGAAGATGGAGGGAGTGATGCAATTGCGATAGAGGATAGGAAAAAATGGGGAAGTTACTGGAATCATGATATGCATATGATATATATATATATATATATATATATATATATATATATATATATCCATCATCTAATCCTACGTTGCCCCATGAGGAGCGTAGGAGCCCAGGGCTAGGCAAGTTGGTCCTGGTATTCAAGATGAGTGACAAGCCTCACTCATCCCTGAGTGGCGTTACGTGAGCAATAAACCCCAACCATCAAACCTTCACCGGCTCAATCCGACTGGAGCACCGTTATTACCCACTAAACCACCAGGCGCCAAAATTTGGTTATATGGTTACCACCCAGCGTAGTAAATGGTTTCCTGGTGTACAGGAAACCATTTGGCTTGTCACTCAGTGTAGCGTCACCCACAGGCGGAAGAGGAAAGAATGCAGGAAAGAAAGACACAAGAGGGAGTGTAAAGTCACGCGCAGGCAGAAGAATGAGGAAAAAATGAAGGAAAGACAGAAGAGGATGGATGGAAAGAAGGATGGAGGAGAGGAAAGGGTAGACACCCGAGAACAGCACTACTTCAAGTGACTGGATGGTGAGCGCCCCCACCTACCACACCTATATATATATCTATATATATATATATATATATATATATATATATATATATATATATATATATATATATACGGAGAGAGAGAGAGAGAGAGAGAGAGAGAGAGAGAGAGAGAGAAAGAGAGAGTATTCCATAACTTCCATGCTATGACTCATCCCTGATGGACTTCCTTCCACATTCGAAGTAGTCGTCCAGTAGCTGTGTGTGTTTGTGTTATTGCTCCAGCGTTTACTAAAAGGAAAGTTCCAGTACATCTTATTTCATTGCTGACAAAGGTTTATTAGTAGATTAAGCTCCATAAAGAGTGTGTAAAGCATTCCGGTCATTATAATCCATGCTAATTAGACACTTCGCCAGATCCTGTTTCAAAAATCTGCCACTAGGTTCGCTTCCGTCGCCCAGCTCTGATGTGGGTTAGGCAATGAATAAGTAGGCAGTGCGTAATTTCTTTTTAATTTTGACACTAAGTAAAACATCCCAAAACAGATTTTACTCATGAAATTACCCAGTTGGCATGATATGCTACAAAGAATTACAATCTGGGAGCCTTTTGATTATATTTAATGTATTATAAGTGTCATTTTGTAAACTCAGCTTTCGTCAGTTTACTCATCTCTGTAAACATAACATAGAGAAAACCTAGACAATATTACTAGAACCATCCATAAAACAGGATAACAGTGATTAAAATATGTCATTCGTTAGTATCCACAAAAGAAAGTAGATATGTAGCCGCAGGTTCGGCAGCACCTTTCGATGTGCTGCCCTGCCTGACGTATGCCTTTTCCTAACAATACCTACCTGTTGGACGTCTTGATCATCTGAGTAACTAAAGTCTAACATAAATAATGCTTTTACATGTTCCCCTGGCTCCACTGCACAGTTTAGTAAGTTTACACGTCAACTCCTCGTACTATGTTATGATTATAGTGTCGTACCGCACTGCCGTTTGTTTGGCTTAAATATGGCTGATTCACCAACTAAGCATTCGTTCAGTACAGTATTTTCAGTGGAACAGCTTACTTCTTTAAAGCATGCTAAAATACACACATGAGAAGTCGTGAAGGTTATCTCCTTTTACAAACTGCACACGATTTATTCAAATATATGTAGACAGCACACTATTTTAGTCCCCAAGCTAAGATTCTCTGAGAGCCTGGTTATTTTTTCTTAATAGGTATATACATATGCGCTGGATCGAACAGGAAAACAGATTCTTATAAATAGCAGTATTATTATAAACTTATTATTAGGTACAATTTCACAGGTCTTTCAAACCCCGCAAAAATATTTAATCGAGGCTGGGCGACGCTAAACCACCTGGTGGCAGACCTCTGATACAGGGTTTGGTGAAGCCTGTAATTGCAGAATAAGCTCTATGTTTTATCTGTCTGTTCTAACAAAAGGCAGCGTTTCAGATAGCTTTCCTGTGGGAGCCAAGAAGAGGGGGAATCAGCAACTCCAGGACCCCCACCCCTCATGCCCTCCATATTTCCCCTTTTCCAGGCTGGTTTATCCTGCACACACCAATTATAAGGCCTCAGAACAGTCCACCAAAACGCTTTACCCATTTCTTAAGATGACGTATTTTTACACTTTATACTTTCTACATCCAGACGACTTTATTCAGCTTATGGAAGACCTCCTGTAGAGAAGGGGATGATAAGTTTACATTTAACCTCTGCAGTTCGAAAAGTCTCTCCTAAGAAGAAAGAAATTGGCTGGGAACAGAACAAATATGGTAAAGAGCACTTCATCGGCGTGAAATGGTTAAGTGAACAGTAAACACAACAGCAGCGGAAAGAGTAAAGCATTCTGTTTTTTTTTTCTATAATCTTTAACTTTGTTTAAAATTTTAATCTCTTCACATGGATGCTCAGTTCTAGCAAGAAATTAGCACCAGGATGATAGTCACGAGGGACTACGGAAAGGATGTTGACCCGTAGCATTATCTTATTGTCTCTGAGCTACATGAAATAGTCTCAAAAGGACAAAAATCTGTGCCAGGTTAATATAGAACTGTATGCGCCTTTCCCCTACAACAGCTTCCCGTCTTCCCTGCCCAGGTGGTCGTAATAGGATCTCAACGTAACCTTATCCCGAATCTGGAACAGGATTCACAAACAAACTGATGATGGCATCTGTCTTTTAACCCAGGTTTTGATTTGCAGGAAGGACAAGGTATGAAAAACAAATGTATACCGTTTTCCTGGCTCTTCCTGGAAAAAAAAAATATATAATTCTCCTTTTGTGATTAAGATTATTTTTTACAGAATCAATTTAATATATTTGAGAATCCCGACTCTGCTGTGTCCCTTCACACCCTTTAAACTTTCATCCCCTTGTATATTTGCTAATTCATTACCAACACCAACTGTTTCCAACAGTAAATCAGCAGGGAACATATTTATTTCCAATTTGCCTCATAATGTGGCTCCTGCCTTTCAAAAGCACTCTCTCTCTCTCTCTCTCTGTCTCTCTCTGCTGTTTTCCTTACTCGTTGTGAGTCTGCTCTGTCAATCTGGTTGTGCCTCCCTCCCATCTCTCTCTCTCTCTCTCTCTCTCTCTCTCTCAGCAGGCAAGTAAAAACCCCTCCCCTCCACCCCTTTTCTTTAATGAAGAAACTTCGCTTTGGACCATCCACATCTATCAAACTACAGTAGATCGCACCTACAGAGCGCATACCTCCGCCAATGCCACTGGATCCGGATCCGCATCAGTCCCAAAATTTAATCATTTCATTCTTGGCCCATGGGCCATACTTCCTCTGAATTTCATTGAAATTTATTGAGAACTAATGAAGATATTGTGCGAGATACTCCAGATCCGGATCCGGATCCGGATCCGCCCCCAAATTTAAACACTTCTTCCTTGGCCCATAGCTCAAGCTTCCATAAAATTTCATTGAAAGTCATTGAGAACATTTGGAGATACCGTCTGGATAAACAGACAGACAGACAAACGTAGGTGAATACATAACCTCCTCTAACTTCGTTGGCGGAGGTAATGAGAAAGAACATTTGTAAAAAATATCTGCTCATTTTCTCTGTCACAGTATATTTAGCGTACCCTTGCCTCAGTCTATGGCAGGCTCCGTGCAGATGCAGAACTTTTCAGTGTGATGGGTTACGTTGTACCTCACCACTTAAGTATGGCTGGCTGGCGAGGGAGCTGGCATTATCATGACAGGATTCAACGTCTGCCAACTCAGTTACCCCGCTGAGTGGAACTTACGATCCCGTAAATATGAATCGATCGCTTTGCATTGAGATTCACAGACGTTACACTATGTGCTCGTATATAATTTTTGATTTGAAAATGTTCATCCACTGACGGGCTGGCAGTAAGATGTGTCCATGTTTCTCACCACTACGTCAAACAGCCTCCACCTCTGGCCCGTCTAGCTTGTCAGAATTGCTACGTGATGTGAACTGATAATGCCAATCATTCGGACATATCTTGGACTTGTGATTTATTCCCATTCCTGCAACAAATAGTGGCATCTTCCTCTAAATCATATGCCAGTTTTTGGAGGAGGCACTCAACATTAAATATTATTCCATCCAGTTGTAACTTCAGGTCTAAAATGAAAGTCCAACAGGAATTCCAGGTGGATCTTGTGTCAGATAACATGTAATTTGACGCGGTGACGACTGACGTGTGTGGAAGTGGTCAGTTGTTGGGGCATCCAGTGGCTGGTGTGAGGTATGGTTGGTGGCACCAGAGTTATGGACGGGCGTGTGTGTGTGTGTGTGTGTGTGTGTGTGTGTGTGTGTGTGTGTGTGTGTGTGTGATTGATGTGTGTGTGTGTGTGTGTGTGTGTGTGTGTGTGTGTGTGTGTGTGTGTGTGTGTGTGTGTGTGTGTGTGTGTGTGTGTGTGTGTGTGACTGTGATTGACTGATTGGTTGACTGATGTGTGTGTGTGTGTGTGTGTGTGTGTGTGTGTGTGTGTGTGTGTGTGTGTGTGTGTGTGTTTATGAGAAGACACTGATAATGTGTGAAACTTTGTGTGAATGTGCAATTTTGATTTCTTGACTGAATGATGCTTTTATTAGAAAATGTTATAGTGTCGGTGACAACTGTTATATGTGTCCGTATTTGTGCTCATGAATGTAAGTTTGTAAAATCTCGTCAGAGGTTCAGTGGGCTGTATAACTAACATTATCCATATGCATCTTACATTTCTGACGAGGTGGTTTAGCTTAATATTAACGACAACATTTATAGTAATACCGGTTAAGCATAAAATTATTATTGCTCTCTACAATAGTGGACAGAAACTTGCCTATTAAATCACTCCAGATTTTCAACTTTCCCTGCTGGTTAACCTTTCTAAACTAAGGGAGGTTTGGCATACTTCTGTACCCATAGACCATTCTCCTTCATATGATGCGTCAATAAGGAAAGTAACGGACATGCCCTAAGTGTAAAGTAAATATAATGAAATATAAGACGAACTGTTGCCTCTGACTGTATGTTGACATCTCGTCCTTGCCTATTATAATTTTCATCCCAGTTTGTCTATGCTACATTGTGTCTCCTCACTTCTTATTCTATCTGTTTCGCCTGAAGAGTTGATGGGATGTCAGATTTTCGTTGTCTAATCATAATACACGACGAAAACTAACAAAGTGAGTAAACCGGTCTACTACATTTATCTTTTTCTAAGGTTTTATCCTCTTCCTTCTCCTTCCTCTGTTCCTCCTCCTTCCCTTCCATATCAATCTCTTTTCCTCTTCTACCTCTATGAATCTTTCATTCTCGCCTCACGTCCTTATGCTCATCTTTCGCCCCCCCCCCTTTCCCCCCCTCAACCTCTCTTCCTCCGCTACCTCTTCAATCACTCCTCCCCGCAGCCCAAAATCCAGTCTCCCCCTCCCCCTCTACACTTACTCCTTCGTCTCTTCACTTTTAATCACTCTCCCTCTCCACTTGTTCACAGGCTCCCGACCTTGATTCACTCGGATAGACATGACTTCCACCGTACCCAGTCCCACTCCTCCTCACCCAGTATCCAATACTGTCTGACCCAGTCCAACCTCACTCCACACCAGCCACCTACCACTGCTCCTCAATTCACCTCACACTGCATGATCCCACCACACCCAGCCTCACCCAACTTCACCCTTCCCCATCCCACCACCTCTCCACCCCCACGCCACGCTTCTTACCCTGCCCTACCCCACCCTATTTCACCTCTCCTCCTCCCAGTACCCCTCGCCCTGCCTGACCTCGCCCAGCCACATTCCTGACACGTGACAAGACTAGGGTAAAAAAAATTCAGAGGTCAGTCGATACTGCCCTCACCCTTCATTAACCAACCACTCACCCTCTGACCTCTCAATCTGATTTCCCCTCCCAAGGGGTTGTACTCTGAGTGACTTTGGAGATTTTGTATTACTATTCCTTTCCAATTTATCCTGCATATGACTCATGAATATACTTTTGAATGTTACTAAGGCAAATTATGTCGATATTAAGCTTTAAAAATAACACACAATATAAATCTGCAACAAACGAAATTTAGCAAAGTATTGGTGGTACGAAGCGACTTAATGAGACCCAGAGTAGGTACCAGTGAACTATTATTTAGATGATTTGAAAAGCTGATGTCTTTTGTGTTTTATTCTCACTACCACCAGATTATTAGATTTAAATTTAACCCCTTCACAAACATGATGGACTGCTATGTTGAGGAGAATTTGTTAATTTAACGAAAAAAAAGGATAATAATTGTCATTATGTTGAGAAGGTTATAAGGAAAAGTCTGCAAGTCTGTACACGTTGTTCTGTAGTAGAGTTTCTACTTACCGTCCTCTTTAAATTGTTCTCGCTCCTTCCGGCCCCACAACCTAGCCCCCTCACCTCTCTCTCTCTCTCTCTCTCTCTCTCTCTCCTGTTTTTACCTCCCTAAGCTAACGCCTTGGCATGAATGTGTGTTTGCACATTCTCTCTCTCTCTCTCTCTCTCTCTCTCTCTCTCTCTCTCTCTTTCTCTCCTGTTTTTGCCTCCCTGAGCTAACGACTTGGAATGAAAGTGTTTTTTGAAGTCCCCACCACATACATAACTGCAGACTTGTGTGTGTGTGTGTGTGTGTGTGTGTGTGTGTGTGTGTGTGTGTGTGTGTGAGAGAGAGAGAGAGAGAGAGAGAGAGAGAGGAAAGAAGGGGCCACCTCACGTCATGACGTCACCGTGGTAAACATGGAAGGTGATGTGGTGGGGTAGAAGTGATCAAGAATGAAAGCACAAAACAGAACCATAAAACTGTAAATGGACTGGTTTTATGTCGTCCGAGATTAACCTGTCCTGTAAATTTCGTTCATCATCATCATCATCATCATCATCATCATAATCGCCATCTTAATTATTTTACCCTCCAGTACATTTGCTTTTCATCATTATCATTATAAGACTACTTTCCCAGTAATACCATTCAAATTAATAATTTCGCATAACTAAATGTAGTCACGGCATTATAGGCTTTCGCATTTAAATATCAGTCTGTGCAAATTTATTCTATGAGGCTATTCTCTGATATATCAACCCCTACTAATAAACTCTACTACAGAACTATGACTTGAAATGCTGAGTTGATTTTTTTTTTTTTTTGCTATACCCCGATCTGTCTGTCCGAGCAGAACCATCAACCACACGCAAGTAACTATCTTTCTGCGGCAGATAGCGCCTCTCCAGGGTCGGAATAGGGTCCTACATGGCGAGGTGCAGGGAAAATGGAGGTGGCTTAGCCCCTAAGAGGATGTGCTGTGTATAGGGGATGTGAGTTGTAGTCTCCAGTCCGGACGTGACTGTTTGGTAAATGTGGTTGAGTTCCCCACCTTTTAGTGTTGTGCAAGGTCAGCTGCCGGACCTTGGCCCTACGTCACTCATATAGCAGTACCTTCCAGGACGATGGTAACCATCTACCACTACCTTTTTGGTGGACAAAAGGGTGCTATACCTTGCCTATGGGTGACCCAGGACTATGCAGGGCAGGAACGCCCATCTTCCCTCGACCCGACACATGCTGCAGCCGCATACCCCCAAAATTGCGGTATAAAGTAAAATTAGATAAGGATCGCCAACATTCTCAAGGGAATGCAGAATGATCTTCACACAGATATACAACACTGACATACTTTTGTGTAAAATGCCGTGATGATTTATGAACAGCTAAGAACAGACGATCCTAAAGCGTGTATCGTATGGTTTGTCTTTTGACCTCATGATTCACTTTAAAATGCCAAAATTAAAAAAAAAAAAAAAAATGTAAAGGGTGTCTGTGGATATTTGTTCAAGGAACGACAGCGGCAGGTTTGTTGGGAACTGGTTCAGAAATAGAGGAATGGTGCTAAGGTGATTAGGTGTTTGTATAATAAAAGAAGAAAGAAACTAGAGGAACACAGGAGGTCCCCAAACTACTTTGTTGTGACCTAAAAGTCAAGCTCAGGGTCGTAATCTATATTACTTCACAAGAATTTCATAACACCTCTTTCTTGGCGAATAAGTATAGATATTCGACCCCAGCATCCTCTTGTATGTTGTTGATGTAATGTAGGTCAGTGTTAATGCGATATAGAAAACACAGAAGAGAATGTTACAGCGTAATACACAAAATACATCGCTAAGGTTGAGATGCTATGAAATTTCCCATTCCTCTAGAATTCAGCCATATATATTAACATCTATAAATTTTAGTCTGGTTAGCGTCCCAGATTCACGCAGTCAAAATAGCCAGCATAGAAATTCGAGGTGGCTGGCGAAACGGGAACGCGGTTAGAATGACTTAACCCCTGGTCTGTGAATTGCCTATTTTATTTCGGCTCAAGTCAGACGATAAATCTGTACAGCTCCAGGAGCATCTTTCTTACTTTGCTATTGGTAATTCAGACGATTCATTTAGCTCTCAGAGGACTCGTGTTGAAGGGGAAAATGAAGGCAACGTTTAACCTTTCCAAGTTGGAAAAGTTTCACCTAAGCTGAACATAATCATGTGAAGGCAGCAAGACTGTA
>NC_136966.1:15367548-15542548 GCF_032717465.1 Coenobita brevimanus
ATCACTAACAACACCAACAATATTATCATCAACATCACCATTAACAACAACAACAACAACAACAACAATATTATCAGAAATAAGAACAACGAAGCAACAATATTATCTTCATCCTTTTTCAGTTTCGGAAAGATATAAGGGGTGGGAAAAACAGTAATTATTTTCTGGGACTTCTATTACATGTAAATTATGCACTACAGGAAAGAAAAGATCAGAGTAAGAATTAACGACAGAGATAAAGATGGAAGAGGAGGAGGTGAGAGAAAAGAGGAGAGGGGGTTAGCTAAGAAGATAAAACCCGAGAAGAGAAAAAAAAATGTGTTTCCAGGTGGAATGGAATGAAGAAAGAACAGGAAGCTGCTTTTGAGGAGGGAGAGGAAGAGAGGCGGTGACATCCATCAGGGTTATTGTCAGGCGTGGAGAGGGTAGGAAGGGAAAGGAGAAGGTTGGGAAAGGACGGAAAGGGAAAGTAATGAGAGAGAGGACAGGATGAGGGAGACAGGGTAGGAAGAGGGGGACAGGGTAGGAAGAGGGGGACAGGGTAGGAAGAGGGAGAGAGGGTAGGAAGAAGGAAAGAAGACAGATGGAAGGAGAGAGGGTAGGTAGAGGGAAAGAGGATAAGAAAGAGAGACGGTTGGAGATAGAGAAGAGGTAGGAAGGGGAAGCAGAAGGTAGGAAGAGGGAGAGATGGCAGGAAGAGGGAGAGAAGGTAGGAAGAAGGAGAGGCAGTAGGAAGAGGGAAAGAAGAAAAGAAGAAAGAGAGATGGTAGAATGAGGGAGAGAAGGCATGATGAGGGAGAGAGGGTAGGAAGAGAGAGAGATAGGCAACGAGAAGGTTAGGCAATAACAGAAAGAAGGGTAGGGATGTGGGTAAGACGGGAGGGAGAGGATAGCTGAGGGAGAAAGGCAGGGTGAGGGAAAGAGGGACAAAAAGAGGTATGAGTTAATCGTACAAAAGGAATGGGGAGAAGGTGGGAGAGGATGAGAGTGGCAGAGTGAAGGTTAAGAGAAGGAACAGAGAGGGTGGTGGGAGTATAGCAAAATGGTACATGAGTTAAGAGGCAGAAAGGAAAGAACAAATAGAGTAAGAAGACAGCAACATGGGTTTTAAACAAAATGCTGTACAGGTAAGGGACAAAGCAAGAAAGGTGGAAGATTGGAGGAAAGAGAAAGGTTGACAGAGAAGGAAATGGCAGACGGCAGGGAGGCAGGGTAAGAAAAACTGACTGACCGCTGCCTATCTGACGAACTCCCATTTTATCTTACGGCCATATTCTTAAAAATAATTCCTTCTCTAAACTTTTCCTTCCCTTGGAAGGATTTTTCTTTCCCTTCAGTATACTTAAAGATTTCCTTGGAAGGGAAGGAAAAATGTTAAGGTTGGTAGCCCTGTTAGACTAAAATGACCCATCCTGCTGATATTTGGTATGCTGGAGCGTTAAAATATAAACAAATACATCAAAACACGCATATCTCGTGCAGGATAATGAAAGCACAACACATTTGAGATGTGGGAGGTCGCCACCACATCCATACTGTTTGTTTGTATTCAGCCATAAATGCCATTCTGGCCAACACCGCAGCAGTGTTCACTCCTCAAGACAATATTTTGATAATAAATTATATTCGAGGAATATTATTATGCTTAATGTTGTTATCGGTAAGTGTAAGAATCACTTATTAACGTCCGTCTCACGTACTCGCATGGCGGCGCTCACTTGTTTTATTCCAGCTGGAAGACGAGCCGAACCACTCGTGTGCTCTTGACGGCAGATTTTCCTTTTTCGGGCAAATTAACAACCAAAATGTTTCTTGAAAATAATCCTCGTGTGACCCTGGCCATAATATATAAGATTAGTCAGTGTCAGATCATAAAAGACTGAATGAATATCGGAGGTAGTGCGTCGTCTGCTCTGTTTATGTCTGGCTAATTATCTCAACCGACATGGGTAACACTTTTAAAGAGATACAAATAGCGCTTAAACATTAGTATTGCGTTGTAAACTGCATGAATAAAATTATATAGTAACTTCCGTCAACATTTTAAATATACATAAGACAATGAATCACAACAGAAAGCACAAAACTTATGAAGGAATTTTTGAAGAGACGGGTCAAGGAATTCCTTCAAGTTCCAATAATTTCTGCTGCCCAGAGGAAAAATCTTTCCCTTCGAGCGGCTCAGGAAGGGAAGGAATTTTTTAACAATACCAATTCGGCTAAAGATTTCCTTCCCATGCCTCTACAAGGGAAGAAAATGTTTAAGAATACGGCCGTAAGTTTCCTGTGCTGTGTGTGTGTGTGTGTGTGTGTGTGTGTGTGTGTGTGTGTGTGTAGGAGGAGGAAGAGAAGGAGGAGGAGGAGGAGGAGGAGGATACAGTGATAAGAAGCATATTAAATAGTCAGAGGGAGTGTAGAGACGAGGATTTGGGGGGTAAAGGGAGAGGAGGGAGTGGGTAGTATATTCAAGAAAGGTAAAATGTAGAAAATATAATTATAAGATTGCAGAGAAAGAGAGGAAGCGATAATTAAGTTAGTGAAAACAAAAAGAAGAGAAATTTTGCAAGAAACAGGCGAGAGAGAGAGAGAGAGAGAGAGAGAGAGAGAGAGAGAGAGAGAGGTGGCACCATGGGGGGAGGGTCGGTTTACCTGTGCCGGAGTGCCACGTGTTAAGATAAAGGGAATAGTGCCGCTCTTGTTTCTCTGTCTGTCTATCCCTCTAAATTAATGGAAACTGTTGGTAGCACCTTCACTTTAACTCCTCTCACATAGCTTAACAAAACTGCCATGAGTTAGAAAAAAGATTATGCTTCATCAGACTGAGAGGGTTCATTGGCGACAGGACTGGGATGATGGCCAGTAGATGGATGGATTCATATTAATCTGGTGACAGGCAGTATGTGTTCCCCCTTGTTTTTCCTACCTACAAATTAAGTTCTTTAATTTATATTACCCTCCTAATATAACATGGGTTAATGAAGGCTGTGGCAAACCCATATATTCTGAATCCATTGTACTCTGAATAAAACAGTCGGGGGTTAAAATGAATAAACAAGAAAGGTCATCGGACTGAAGATACTTAAAGTTTAAAAAGCACATTCTGTGGAAACCGTCTGCTGAGGAGCAGAGCCACGAATTACAAAGACGTGAATGTTGAATGAGTGGCTGCATCATTCACTTATTTGCTCAGTGCTGTTAATTGTCGTATTGTTGTGGATTCATGGTCGTGTTTCTCGATTATACCCACTCTATTTGTGAAGTGTAAACAAGGTTATGATGATGATAATGATGATGATGATGCGGGGAGGTGCAAGTGCAGAAGGAAAACAAACAAGAGGAGGAGAAGAGAAATAGGACGTGAGAATATTTAGGGAAAAATTCACAAAGACCGAAGGAAATCCAATTTCTTAAATCCGTATTCTTAACAAGGAAATGCGTTTGAAAAACACAAAGTCTAGTTTTGTAAATTTATGTGCTGTTCTTTAAACTTCCTTTTGTTTACCGTTGTTAATTAACAAGCTTTGCGAGAAAGGATTTATAAATACGTATCACAGCTTATAATGTCCAAGTTTATCAAGATATTATTTTATAAACCCAACAGGAATACCAGCTTTGTAAATATATATGTTTTAATCAAGGAAGGACGTACAAAAACACTATTAATAACTAATGACCAGGTCGTGCGTTGTGGCCAGAATAGCATGGTTCCCCCAGGAGGCCACGGAACTTGTTTTTTACACACTTCCCTACTTCCCCTCCCCCGTTGTTTTTTTGGTGGTGACAGCGGTCGTGGATGTCTTAGATAACAAGTGTAGGAGCTGACGGGAGAAGGAAGAAGGGTAGGGACAGAAACTGGGGTGAGGAGGGGAGAAAGTTGCAAGAGTGGAAGAAGCTGAAAGAAGATAGAGAGAGGGGTTAGTGAGGAGAGAACGACGAAGTAACTGAACTTACACCATGAAACCGTCTACTAACAGCACCTTCTGTTTTATCATATGTTCCTTGCATTTATCCTTCCCTTCTCTTATTCGCCTTTTGACATAATCCCTTTTATTTTGATGGAGATGGATGTATGGAGGAGGGAAGGGGGTAGGTAGAGAGGGGGGGGGGACTTGGTGGGAAAAGAAAGGTAGAAGGATTTCTGGGTATAGATGAGGGATTGTGGAAGAGATGGCTAGGAGACTGAATGAAAGCACAGGCGTAGGTGGTGGAGAGGAAAGTGGAATTAAAAGAAGAAACAGGAAGGAAATTTCATGAGAAAAATGAGAAAAGATGGCTAAAGAAGAGGGAAAGTAAGTAGGAGGGTGAGGAAATGGAGGAGAAGAAAGATAAAGAAGGTATTGTTTATGAGGAATAAGAGGGAGTGAAGAGAAGGAAAGGGATGCAAAGAGGAAATAAGTGGAGGAAAATTGAAGAATCAAAGAAGTACAAGGAAGTGGAATTGGGAAAAGGAAGAGCGAAGATGGGGAAAGAAGGGGGGGGAGAGTAAATGAAGGGGAAGAAAGAAGGGTAGCGAGAGGAAGAGTGAATAGGGAAGGGGGAGGGAATAAAGAGGGTGAAGAGAAAACGAGGAACAGAGAGGGTAGAAAGCGCAGGGATGGAAAATAAATGATAGTAAGGGATGGGGGAGGGGGGTGGAATGAAGAAAGGAATGCAAGAGGGAAAAACTGGCAGGGAAGAGGTAGGAGAAGGTGAATATGAAAAAAAGGACACGGTGAGAAAGAGGGGTAGCTAAAGAATGAGAATTCGTAGAAGGTGCCAGAGGTTATGTAAGGGAGACAGAGGATAGGTGGGGGTGGGATGGATAGTGATGGAGAAGAAGAATAGAAAGCAGTGTGGGGGAATGTTTTAAAAGAATATGAAAGAGAAAAGACAGGAGGGGATTACGGGATAGAGGACACGTCAGCTCAAGGGATCGAAGGAAAAATAGACACTAGAGAGGAGAGGAGCTTAACAAAGAGCAGAAAGAGGGAAGGAGTGATAGATACAAGGGAGGGAAGGGATTTTACGGTAGAATGAGGAGAGGAGGATGGTGGTGGTGACGATTGTGGGTAGTGGTTAGGGAAGAAAGGAGGGGGTTAGTAAGATTATTTGAGTGCGAGAAGGGGAGGAGAGAGTGTGAGGGACGAAGAAAAAGTAGTTGACGGGAGGAGAGATAAAAGAAAAAGAGTGGGGAGGAGCAGAGAGTAAGGGAGATAGGAGACAGAACAGAGGAGTAAAACGACGGAGGGGAATGATGTGAAGCAGGTGACAGAGGGGATAGAAAGAGGGAGAGGGAGGAGAGAAGGGAATGGAAAAGGGGCGGGGGATGGTGTCTGAGGGAGAGGTTAAGGGAGACGAAGGGAGTGAATGTACATTAGAGGGGAGGGGAGGAACAGTGGAGAAGATAGGAGAAGGGAGGGAACAGATGAGAAGAGAGATAAGAAAGAGAGAAATTGGAATACAGAGGAGGGATGAGGATAAGGAAGAATAAGTGAAGACGAAGGGTATGACTGTGTGACACAGAGGACGGGAAGAGGGGAGAGAGAGAGAGAGAGAGAGAGAGAAAGAGAGAGAGATGGTACTTACGAGGGCATCGAACGTTATTTCTGGTAGAATAAATTGTTCGCTAGCCACAGAGGTCAAATATATAAGAAAATATGTAGATCAGCAAAGTATGTGTTGTGTGTGTGTGTGTGTGTGTGTGTGTGTGTGTGTGTGTGTGTGTGTGTGCGTGTTTTAAAGCAATATATGAGTGCGTATGTGTGTGCACGAGTGGTTGTCTACCTATGTGGTCCGCCTTTGAGTCAGTAAATAAAATGCTTCGCGGCGTTTTACCTTAAGTCCTCAGCCAGTCGTCCTCGTCTCTTACAATGCACGTGAAGTCTGCTGAAGCACCGTCAAGCCACAGCCAGGATCCCAGAGCTTTCTACAAGCAGCGTTAAGAGAGCCGCTTTTTGTCCACGAATTTTTACCATAAACCTACTTCTACTTCGTCCTCCACCAGAACTGAAGTTTAATGTAGAAGTCAGTTGGCCTTGAGACGATTTATTGCGTAGTATGTGACACATCCATCCAGGTGGTATCGGAAGAAAAAACATCAGGGACGTCACGAGCTTTGATACTCCTCACCAGGACCCATGTCTGCTTAACTTAGTGAATCGTAATGGTAAAGCCATATTATGCAACACTGTCTCGAAGCATTAAAGCGTTTTGTGACATCAGGGAATTAAATGTCTTCCTCCGGGTACATTTTTGTAAATACACTAGAAAAATCGAATCATCCAAGTCATAGACGAGTTCATTTGAGAGTTTAGTTATGTTTTGCAAGTTTTATATATTCATCAGGGTTACGAAGCTACCTCGCTGCCTCACTGGACTGCATACACGAGTATGGTAACGTGTCTGTATGTGCTTGCCCCTATGTGTGTGTGTGTGTGTGTGTGTGTGTGTGTGTGTGTGTGTGTGTGTGTGTGTGTGTGTTCATGTGCGTGTGTCTGTATGTGTGTGTGTTCATGTGCGTGTGTCTATGTGTGTGTGTGTTCATGTGCATGTGTCTGTATGTGTGTGTGTGCTCATGTGCGTGTGTCTGTATGTGTGTGTGCTCATGTGCGTGTCTGTATGTGTGTGTGTTCATGTCCATGTGTCTGTTGTGTGTTGGAGTGTCGCGGGCGCGGCCTTGTGGTGTATACCTGGTGTGTGTGCGTACAGTACTGTGCTTTTGGTGGCTGCCGTGTGGCCGCAGGTGGTGCGGGACGGTGGGTTGTGCGTAATGATTTCAGCAGGAATCCGGTCTGACCTGATCCATCACCACCACATCGGTCAGGGGAAGACTAGGATAATGAAAGCCATCCTCTTGTACAGTACATTATAGGTGAGGAAGGGTAGAATAGGACAGGATAGGACATAATCAGGGTGTGATGGAGTGGAGTAGAGGTCACCCCCAAACACTCACGGACGGTAAGCAGCTTTAAGACTCACTAGATACAGTACTTGAATAGCCAGTTCACAAGTGAAATGTCTTACCATAGCAAAGTATAATTCTCTGGAGGCAGCGAAGCTTGACGGTCTTTTTTCGGTTGCCTGCACTTGGGGAACAATTCTGCAGTAAAACCCAGACAGGCATCCTAAAACTACCGTCAATCACCGTGGGGCAAAGTCTGTGACCTAGCAGTAAACACGAGTATGGTTGATGGTGACGAGTGGTGGTGGAGGTGCGTCAACACCGATCTCGCCCCGCGTCGGGGACTGTCAGCGCCATGTATAGGTGACACAGAGGCACATCCCCTAATACCACTGTTGACCCCAAATGGACGTGACTCGAGCTAGCAACAAAAACAACAACAACAACAACGTTAACAAAACAACAACAACAGTATCAATCTATTTTATCATGCAGTATTTTTTTTTTTCCACTAGCGTCGTTCGCCCCTGTGTGATAAAATGTGAACAATATACCCCAGTCACACCTCGGATGTAAACCCTGTTGGGACCCATCCGGTCAGAGTATTCAACGTAGTTAATTGTCTCTCGGGACAGGATATGGCATTTCACTCAATGCAGTCACCCAAAGAGTGGAGACAACTGTAGCACCAGTCGAGCAGGGCAGTACTCCCGAGGTGGATGGAAAGCTGATGACAGGGAGTGCTGGAGCTCCCGTTTCATCAGCCCTCAGGACTAGTTCCTGACCATCCCCCTTTGCTGAACTTTTTCAGTGTCTCAGTTACACAGAGAGTAGGCCAGCAGGCTCTCCAGTACAAATTTCTCTAACTATCTTCACCAAACTACATGCACAGTACACACTACACTTCCTATTCAAAATTCACCAAAAATGGCGTCAATTCACCCAGCCTCGGAGTCCCCAGGGGGGGGGACCATAAATGCCCCCGCCATCTGCCCCTCTCCCGGTGACGACTCGAGGTGCCTGGAACCACTGTCTGACTCTCTTCTTCTACATTTCTGCAACATTCGCGGCCTTTCATCTAACTTTCGCTCTGTTGAGCATCACCTCTCCTCCTCTAAGCCTCACCTTCTTTTTCTAACTGAGACTCAGCTGTCTGAGGCAACTGACAGCAAACCCTTTTCTGTATTCTCCTACTTTCTCTATACTCATTTCAAAGCCAAAGGTGGCTGTTGTGTATACATACGCAACGACTTATCTTGCTCTCGTGTTCCTGAACTTGATTCTTCTGAATTTTCCACACTCTGGCTTCGGCTTTCCTGTCATTCTCTGACTAAATATATCTGTGCTGTTTACTTATCCCCTAATTTTACTATCAAAAATTCTTCGACTATCTTACTTCTACGATGGAACACATTCTGTCCATTTCTCCTTTCTCTGAAATCTCCATTCTTGGAGATTTCAATGTTCACCACCACCTTTGGCTCTCCTCTCCTTTCACGGATCCACCTGGTGAACAAGCCTACATCTTTTCTATCCTTAATGACCTAGAGCAGCTTGTACAGCACCCTACCCGTATCCCTGACCGCCTTGGAGAGAGCTCCAACATACTTGACCTCCTCCTCACAACTAATCCTTCTGCTTACTCTGTTAATCTTTTCTCTCCGTTGGGCTCCTCCGATCACAACCTTATTACCTTAACCTGTCCTATCACTCCGGTACGGCCTGTGGACCCTCCAGGGAAACGTCGTCTGTGGCATTTTGGAGCCGCGGACTGGAGGGCCCTCAGGCAGTACTTCTTTGATTTTCCCTGGAATGATTATTGCTTCCATGGCCGTGAGCCATCTGAGTGTGCCTTGCGCATTACGGAGGTTATTCTCTCGGGCATGGAAGCATACATTCCTTTCTCATATCCTTTGACTAACGCAAGAAAGCCTTGGTTTAATCACGCTTGTTCTAATGCTGTCCGCAACAAGGAGAAGGCCTACAAAAGGTACCGGAGCCAACCCACCCCTGAATCACATAATCTTTATGTTTCTGCCCGGAATCGTGCTAAGTCTGTCCTTCGCTCTACTAAAAATAATTTCATCCATACTAAATGCTCTCAACTCTCCAACTCGAATTCTTCCCGCTCCTTCTGGCACCTTGCCAAAAATCTTTCTAACAACTTTACCTCATCATCCTTCCCTCCTCTTTTCTACTCTGATGGTTCTGTAGCTATTTCTTCTACTGATAAAGCAGATCTCTTCGCACAGACTTTCTCCTCCAATTCCACCTTAGACGATTCCGGTGCTGTTCCTCCATCACTTCCCCCCTCTGACTTCCTCATGGCTGACATTAAAATTTCTTCAGTTGATGTATTTTCTGCCATCACTGGCCTCAGTACTAACAAGGCATATGGGCCTGATGGGGTCCCTCCTGTTGTTCTCAAGAACTGTGCTTCTGTGCTTACACCCTGCCTAGGCAAACTCTTTCGCCTTTGTCTGTCAACTTGTACCTTTCCTTCTTGCTGGAAGTTTGCTCTCATTCAGCCAGTCCCAAAGAAGGGTGACCACTCCCAACCCTCCAACTATCGTCCAATTGCTTTAACGTCCTGTATTTCAAAAGTTTTCGAGTCAATTCTTAATAGAAAAATTTTAAGGCATCTTTCCTATCACAACCATCTTTCCGATCGTCAGTATGGGTTCCGTCAGGGACGCTCCACTGGCGATCTTCTCACCTACCTTTCAGACTCCTGGTCATCCTCATTTCGGGACTTTGGCGAAAGCTTTGCCATTGCACTTGACATCTCAAAGGCTTTCGATCGAGTCTGGCATAAATCTTTAATTTCCAAACTGCCCTCCTACGGTTTCTATCCTTCTATCTGTGCCTTCATCGCTAGCTTCCTTTCTGGTCGTTCTATAGCCGCTGTTGTAGACGGCCATCGTTCTTCTCCTAGATCTATCAACAGTGGTGTTCCTCAGGGCTCTGTCCTATCTCCAACTCTCTTCCTTTTATTCATCAATGATCTTCTAAGCTGTACGTCTAACCCTATCCACTCATACGCTGATGACTTCACCCTTCACCTTTCCATTCGGTTCCCGCAACGCCCATCTCAACAGTTACTTCAACAAACAAGGGATGAGGCTATGGCACACCTAATGTCTGACTTGGCTCATATCTCTGACTGGGGTAAAAATAATATGGTTGTCTTTAATGCATCTAAGACTCAGTTCTTACACCTATCAACCCGACAAAATCTTCCACAGGTATACCCACTAATGTTTAATAATATTCAGCTTAATCCTGCATCATCCTTGAACATGCTTGGGGTGTCATTTACTCGGGACTTATCTTGGAAAGATCATATTGCATCTCTTGTAAAATCTGCTTCCAAGAGATTGGGTGTGCTAAGCCGACTCCGCTCTTTCTTTACCCTTGCACAATTGTTGACTCTATACAGGGGTTTTATCCGCCCCTGTGTGGAGTACAACTCTCATGTGTGGGGAGGCTCCCCACATACAGCTCTTCTCAATAGGGTGGAGTCAAAGGCTTTTCGTCTCATTAACTCTCCTTCTCTTACTGACTCCCTTCAACCTCTGTCTCTTCGCCGCTCTGTTGCATCTTTATCTCTTTTCTATCGCTACTTTAATGGTCACTGCTCCTCTGAACTGTCTGCTTGCATTCCTCCACCTCTACGACGGGCGTGTAGCACCCGTCTGGCAGCAAACTCTCATCCCTTTTCTGTCCAACTCTCTAATGCAAGAGTTAACCGTTACTCCCAGTCTTTCATTTATGCAACAGGTCAGCTCTGGAACTGTCTCCCTCTGTCTGTATTTCCTGCTGCCTATAATCTCCAGTCTTTCAAACGTAGTGTGTCCAGGCATCTCAAAATGATCGGATCTTGAATTTGGCTCTCTATTGTATTTTGTTTTTCTCTTGGAGGGACCTGTTACTGCGGGCTCATGGCCTTTGGTTCCTTCTTCCTCGCATAAAAAAAAAAAAAAAATACATAGAGTTAGAGGAGGGTGGGCGCCCTTATCTACTACTCAGCAACAACAACATTAGTAATAATAATAATAATAATAATAATGATAATAATAATAATAATAATAATAATAATAATAATAACGAAAATATGACAATAATAATGTAAAATACCTACTACTACTACTGCTACTACTGCTACTAATGATAATAATAATTATAACAATAGTAATAATAAACCGGATGTGCAGTTCCATTGCATTCAGAGAAAACATGGAAACTGCATACCCAGTCCTGCTGTATGCCTGCCGATTTCGTTGAAGTCTATGTGTTCACTTTGCCCTATTTCTGACCGTTTTTATTTTTGGAAGGGGGGATAACACCTTCAACAATCACTGGAGGGATTATGCTCCTCAGATATCGCATTGCTGAGGAGAGTTCATTGGACAACCTGTGCTATGATATCTGCCATCCTTTCACAATTTCTGAGAATTTTAATTTGCTGAGAAGGGCTGACCCCCATAAAAATCATGTTTGGAATACTGTATATAGTGGAAGACCTTCCCAGTAACCAAACGAACTCACTTGGGAACTATTATTAAAATCTTTCCTCTATTTCTGATTATTTTTATTTCTGGCAGAGGGACTGACCCCTCAAAGAATCATCAGGGAGGTCGCGCTCCCCAAATATAGCATTACGGATGACAGTCCATTGTACATTACGTGCTGAGATATCAAAGCCAATTTTCAGATATGCCTCCCTCCTCCCCACTCGCCGCCAGGAGGTTGCTTTAGTTACACACAACTGGCTCAAAAACTTTAAATCTGCTAACATTTTTCAGCCGTGCCTAGAACTGCTCGGAACCAACGAAGAGCTGCTTCGACGCTGGACACCACCTGCTTGACGTGTTCTGTCGAAGGTAAATCCAATGGAGGCAGTTATTAGGGGCCAATACACCTCTTTAGAAAACTTCAGTTGACATGAAATAAAATGGCCCCATCTGTGATCGAACTGCAGCCCTCGTGCCAAGATGAATCTCGATCTTTTTCCATTTTCCGCTGTGCTACTGTACATATTTTTTTTTTTTTTTTTTTTTTTTTACGTTGTGCGTGTGCTCATTTTCTACAGCCTCTCTTGTGCAGAGAAATATTTAAGATGCCGGTGTGTGTGTGTGTGTGTGTGTGTGTGTGTGTGTGTGTGTGTGTGTGTGTGTGTGTGGACTACCAGTCTAATATTACCACTTGCAAGGTGTAAAGGCCAGAGGCTGGTCCACTGTATTTCAGAACATAAATGGGCCTGTGAGAGACCAGCATCTTGATTGCATTACATGATGGAACACATTGCAAGAGAATCAGAAACATATAATGGACTGCAAACAACAATAGATCTAATGATTTTTAATGCCATTCTTATATTATAATATAGTATGATACTGGTGCTGAAGAAGGTCGCCTTCACGTAGTGGCGCCGTTATAACCGGACATCTCCACTGCTGGGGTATATAAACATCCCTCATCTGCCCCCCTATCCACCAAATGGTGGATGGTGGACAGCTAAAGGAGGGCAACCTCAGTTTGCAGTCCAACAGGTTCAGTTCTAGTGAGTCTGGGGCCACAACAGCAACAGCAGGATAATGATGGATAGCAAAACATCATACCCGATTATTGCAAATATGTTTATTATGATAATACCGGGTATATGAAAAGAGTCAAGTCGGGGCAAAACTGTTGTTTCTTCATAATGAACACAGTTTGTGTACGTGGAAAACATCCTTCCGTGTGAACGAGTGGTGGCCTGTGAAGTCAAAGTACATCCGTTAAAGGACGGTAATTTAAGTGGCGTGACAACCTTCGTAATATCTTTTTCTTTGTGGTATATTATAACTCTTACTTCGTGAAGTTATTTTTCATGTCATGTATATATAGCCAGGACTGATGCAGTTCGCCTCAATAACGTAAAAGAGGAGAAAAATGAATAACATGCAATACTAAAAAGCATTCCGGAAACCAAGACCTCCGCGAACGTCAGTAAAGTTGATTTACGGTTGTATTTCCTCTTTCCTACCTGACAAATATTTTTATGTCCTCACATAGCAAATATTATTAATTTATTGGCTTAGTCTGCCTTGTTACATAGTCTCACAGAGTGTATACCTCCACCAACACCAGTGAAATTTATGAATTACTCCTGCATCCGGATCCGAACGTGGATCCACTTCATTATCTAATTAACTCTTTCTTGACCCATTGCCCACCTTTCATTGAAATCCGGTAACAACTTTTTGAGACATCTTGTACACAAACAGACAAACAGACACTGGTGAATACATATCCTGCGTAGAACATCGTTGACGGATGTAATAGGGAGCTGATGAGGAGTTGCTACACTGCCACCTAGTATATGGCAGTAAGTCTCAAGAGTAATAAAGCAGGAAGCCGTCATCCTCTTGTAGCTTTGAACTAATTCATACACCTAACACAAACCTTACACCAACTTATGCCTTAAACCTCAACAAGAACAGTGAAGGGAGTTTAGTGAGCGCGTGACGAGCAAGCGAGCGCCATATTATCATAATTTCCCCCTAATATAAAGTTATAGGCGGAATATCCGATATTGCATTGCTAGAGCTGATGCCAAAATCACAGTGTTACGACCGAAAAACTCTTTAAAATTTGATTTCATAACTGAGGTGTTCACCGATTAGATCCGAACACTCCATTGGAACTCTCGACATTCCAAGAGGTTCCTACGCCTTTATTGGTGAATTTTTAGTTGATAACAAAATTTACTGAATGAATGTATCACATGTAGAAACAATCTGAATTCTACTTCACACTGAAATAAAGTTATTAGCTTTCCTTAGCGAGACAGTCAGGTCGGGCCGGGCAGCTCATTTCCAAAGCTAGCAGAGAATAAACATCGCTAGCTGGCTTCGCTCGCTCGCTCGTAAACCAGACCACAGGTACGCTCTTGTCTACAAAATGTTAGGTCACTTTTGAGATTCCCTAACACCTCTTCCTTGGCTATTTATTTTGCCTGCTGCCTCGTAATTTACTTTTCGAGATCACTGAAGCAAACTAAGTCGATATGAAAATGACATAAATAACAAGTGAAACAATATTAACAGTAGTTGGCAGCGAAGTCTCCTATACCAGCTAAAATAAGGCACAGCCAGCGAAGGGCAGGTGAGATCGGGGCGTGTGCTGGTGAGGTATGTAGGAGGGGTGGGATGTGACAGTCTCCTGTTGCTGAGGGAGAGACATTGAGGGAGGGAAAGAAGAAGGATGGCTAATTGACAGATAGGAAGGAGAAGAAACACGAGAAACATACAGGGAGAGAAGGGGGAAGGGTTGGAAAATTATTAATGTACAGAAAAGAGACTGAATTATAAAGGAAGGGAGGGAGAAAAGTAGGTAGGGAGGGGGGGAGGGGGAAGAAGTTAGAAAGGATGACCGACTAGCAGAGAGGAAAAGAGAGAAGCAGGGAGAGAAGGAGGAGGTGGGAAGGGAAGCACATGAGTAGAAAGGGAGCGAGATAAATGAGAAAGAAAAGTCGTAATGGTATTTTCTAGTATATACTCTCGCCTATTCTAAGTAATCTGTGAAGAGAGAGTAGATATCTCTATTAATATTATTGCCAGACCACCGACAGCAGACCGCAAAAGGAGCGTGATTTGGGAATACTAGTATAACACACACACACACACACACACACACACAATCAGTCAATCAGTTAATCAGTCAATCTCCATCACTTCTTCTTCCCAAGTACAGTACCATACTGTACATGCCATATATCTTCACCCCATTGCATTTAGTCTCTCTCTCTGAAGCCATCCATTCATTTTCTCTTCTTTCCCCTCTTCCCCTCACACACACACACACACACACTCTTATGGTGTTAGGGCCAGACCGCCTCGTAGGGACAGTACGATCTGTGTGGTCTATGCATCTATGTAACTCTCTCTCTCTCTCTCTCTTAATAGACCTGATAATTTTTCGCAGGCCCCTCCTTGACCTAGCTTTATGGTTCGTGATGAAATACAAGATTGCGTGTGTGTGTGTGTGTGTGTGTAATTCACCGGGTCGGTCATTATCACTTGATGGTCGTGATCGTCAGCTTTTTACCCTCCCGGAAGGGAGCTGAGAGCTCATATAGTCCGATCTAAAGGCAAGGCTGTAACCTTCACACACACACACTCATCCCCTTGCTCAAGGGGGACAGTAACCACCCACTTCATCAGTGAAACTTTTCGCAACCTGAGCGAGGCGCGAACTCCCGTCCACCAGTTGGCAAGCGAGAACGTTACCACTGCACCAGCGAGCGGTGTGTGAGAGAGAGAGAGAGAGAGAGAGACCCATTTTGAGAAGAATGAAATTGGAGCAAGCCAAGCGGAAACTTTATTGCAACAGACAAATCATACAGAAGTGAAGGAAGGGCAATGAGGCGCCAGTATTAAAAGTTCTTTTACGTTGTGGAGACTTGTGACAGGGTAAATAATATCTTGGCACATTCAAATAATGGTTTGTTACGCTAGTTTATACGCGTCACACTTACTGTTAGATAAAGAGAAGCTTTAGGTTTTTTTAAATATTATTTGTGAACTTAAGAAAATGTGCCGTCTCGATTTTTCTCTCTCGCTATCTAGTTCGACCTGAATTCATATAAAGAAGTATAACACATACTCAGGTTGCACAACGAGAGTTACTTGCAAACCCTACACATGTATATGCCACCAATGAGAAGCATCTGTTTAAGAAAGGGCATGAAGTTCATCCAGGGAAGACAATAGTCATTTTCATGCATTACTCTCGTATATACTGTACAAAAGTAAATATATCCAGTGATTCCAAACACCGGCCGTAGAGCGTCACCTCAACCATCCTTAAACTGCCATGCTCTTCTGAAGCCACCCGCATATTACTCCTGCATTATTATTCTTTTTACCTGGAAGGGCCGTATTCCTGTTGGTTTGCTATAGAGATTGTAATACTTCCTCCTTATTTTTGTAATGTATATTTTTAAAAAATTCTTGTACGGCATATTATTGATGCAAATAATATATCGTTATAAAAAAAAAGTTTCAACAATTATTAGAATAGAAGAACAATACAAAAAAGTTACTGAAGCAGAAATACTATGAAGCCCCTTACGTCAACCAGAATACAGGTGACCATTTGATTAGTATTGCCCTCTTGGCCTGCCACCACCCCACTCAACGATGTAGCGAGCCTCGGGGCAGGAATGGCACACAAGTTTGTCATGATGGGTGGTAATTACACCACACCTGAGCACCGAGAGGCAAGGAACACCCACTACATCATTACAAGTCTAATACTCCTTTCCCTCTCAGATATGTTTTTTGCATCATTACTATGTGAAACTGTTCTGTTTCTCTCTCTCTCTCTCTCTCTCTCTCTCTCACGAAATTTGCTCTCATATTCCTTCATTTTAAATTACTGCCTTTCCTCTTTACTTCTTCAGGGGTAGCCAGCGCCAACGTGTATCAAATACTTCGTGATTTTTCGAAGTCAAACTTTTTAAATCTTAGCCCTTTTCTTGGATATCGCATTTGTTGCTTCATTTTTAGATGTAGCGGGGAAACAGCTTTCAAAATCGTGCTGTCATTCGTGATCATCTTTAGTGCTGAAAATGAAGACAAAGGAGCATGAGAAAAGAAGATACACGCAGTAGTTCAGTTGCCCCATGCTAGGCAGTTCCTATAGGAGTATAACTGGACTACGAGAGTAAAATATGGATAGTTATGTTTTTCATGGCTATATCTCATCCCAGTCCCGCGAAATCACTGAAAGTTAATGTGCCATACAGGAGGAGTGTGTTGGAATGTAAAGATAATGTGGCCTTCCTGTACTGCAAGACTATTGTTACGGAACAGAGAAAGATAACGTACACTTTAAGTGAGAATGCTAAAAATCACTACTGTCCCGTAAAGTTCCAGGTTCAAAATAAAAGAGTTAGGTAAAATTACAAGTTAAAGTTTAATGCTTAAATTAACAACAAAACATTCAGGACTCATAAGGATAATGTAATGGCAAAAACAGGTTAAATATATGGTTAACTGCAATAGCCTCTATTAACACGAAATTAGCAAGAGTAAATTTATCTAAGTCAGCCCTGATAAAATGAGATACCAGATAATACTCAGTGAATGCCAGATAAATAATTACAGATACAAACTATTATCAAAAATGACTGACATAAAGAACCCCACATGAATTACAAAAACTTCACCAGGCCCACAAACCAAACCCATGCTACACAGTACAAGAAAAAGTGCAACAACAGTTATACTCAAATTACACACAGCTGCTAGATGGTTGGAGACTTCTTGAGCACTCACAATAATAATATCTGTACAGGGGAGGACAGAGATGTGAACAAAATGAGGAGCAGATCTAAGTGGCAATGATGCAGAGACTGAGCTCATTATATAGGGGCCGGCAGAGCCTGATACAACTTGTAAGAGGACGCGCAAATGAAAGCCATGGGGAAATAGAGTTCACAATCCCGCTCTGGACAACAGAGAGAACGACTTACTCTACTATAACGGTAGAAGGGGGGGACTGAGGCAGAACACGCTCGTGATCAAACATGCAGCAACTGTGCGTTACAATTACACAAAGGATGATGAAATCATAGGCTATGTAACACCTCCCCACAAAGAAAAAAGAAATTTACAAAGGAAATTTCTTATTATTCTAAAACAATCTGTATATGGCATTACAGACCATGCAAAGGTCTTTCCTAATGTTACAAAAAATGAGATCTCCCTAGCACGTTCAGTCATAGGTACTTGCCAGTATCCCTTTAACAAATCAAACTTACTTATGTACCTAGCCTTTCCGATCTTGTCTATGCAATCTTCCACACGAGGGAGAGGGTAAGTGTCTGTTTTAGTTATCTGATTAACACGTGTGTAGTCGATGCAAAGCCTCTGTGACCCACCTGGCTTAGGGACCAGAGTGACAGGAGAACTCCACTCGCTCTGACAGGGCTCAATCATCTTGTGGTCCAACAGGTAGCCAAGCTCCTTCTGGATGAGAGGAACTTTCACTGGGTTCACACGGTAAGGAGGCAATTTAATTGGCTTTGCGTCTCCAACATCGACATCATGCATCAACACAGTGGTTCTTCCTGGAGTGGCACGGAACACTTGCGGGTACTCCTGCAGTAATGCCGAAAACTCCTGCCTTTCCTTGGGTGGTAGATGAGAAAGCTTAAGTCTGGAGATCATTCATGATATCAGGATTCTTCCCCAAACTATCACTCAGGCTCATACTGCATGGGAGAGCTTCACTTGCAGACTCGGGTGGAACAGCTACAGTGCAGACTGGATTATTTTCGTCCCGCCTGTGATATAACTTTAGCATGTTGATGTGACATAGTTGCTTGCTCTTTCTACGATCTGGTGTGGCGATGACATAGCTGACATCACTGAGTTTCTTCTCCACGAAATAAGGGCCACTAAACTTGGCTTGAAGAGGTTGCCCATGAACTGGTAGCAGAATCAAAACCTGATCTCCTGGCTGAAAGTGGCGTAACCTGGACTTCTTGTCATACCAAGTCTTCATCTTCTCCTGAGCAGCTCCTAAATTCTCTCTCGCCAGCTGTAAAGCAGTGGACAGCCGTTCTTTGAACTTCATCACATACTCCAGCAGGTTGACGTCATCTTCCTCCGACAGCCAGCATTCCTTGAGTAACTTAAGGGGTCCTCTTACTTCATGGCCAAACAGTAGTTCAAAAGGTGAGAAGCCCAGTGATTCATTTGGAGATTCTCTTGCAGCAAACACAACGAATGGAAGACCTTTATCCCAGTCTTTCTGATGTTCCAAACAGTATTTCTTGAGCATCGATTTGAGTGTTTGATGATATCTCTCCAACGCTCCTTGGGTCTGGGGATGGTAAGCTGAAGACGTGATCTTGGTGATGCCCAACTCTTTCAGAGACTGCTTGAAAACATTTGACATGAAATTACTTCCCCGGTCTGACTGCACCTCCTTGGGCAGACCAAACTTTGTGAAGAACCCTAGCATTTCCATAACCACGTTCTTTGCTGAGATATTTCTAAGTGGAATGGCTTCAGGATAACGAGTAGCCATATCAATCATGGTCAACACATAAGAAAATCCTGAAGAAGTCTTAGGAAGAGGGCCCACAATATCCACCAACACACGGGTGAAAGGCGCCTCAAAAGGAGGAATGGGAACTAGAGGTGCAACCTTTTCGGTCTGATTACACTTCCCCACAACTTGACAGGTGTGACAAGACTTACAATACCAGGAAACATCCCTGAAGATACCTGGCCAGTAGAAGTGTTTCAAAATGCGTGCCACAGTCTTCCTCACTCCAAGGTGTCCCGCCAAACTGGAATCATGAGCCACTCGAATGATATCCTGCCTACAAACACGAGGGATGACAACTTGATGTACAACCTCCCATTCACAGTCGGCTGATGCTGTTGGGGGTCTCCACTTCCTCATAAGTACTCCTGACTTTACATAATAACAAGTAGAAGCACCGGCTGACTCTTCTTCACTGTAAGCAGAGTTAGCTAGACCTTTCAACTCAGGGTCAGCAACCTGCAACTCAACCAACTCTTGACGAGACAAATTATCAACACTACGGGGTACTGCCTCATCTGGTGAATGGTCCAAATTAGCAAGAAAAGTGTCAGCTAGGATAACATCATCATCATCATCATCCTCTAAATCACCAGTAACTTTAGACTTAGCCCTAGTGACAGCACATGCAGGGAACACATCAGGAATATCACAATCCTGGGACGCAGCCACTGGCTCACTAGACAACTGAGGAGCTGGACACACTTGACTTCCACCAATATCATTTCCAAGTAAGAAAGTTACACCTGACATTGGGAGTGTCTCAACCAACCCAACCATAACAGAACCATTAACAAAACCAGACTCTAAATTCACTCTGCACAGAGGGACAGAGAAGTAATTATTCCCTACACCTTGTAAGATTACAGTTTCATCAAAGGAATTAAAATTAGAGCCTAGAACACTGGTCAGCATAAGGGATTGGCAAGCACCTGTATCACGATATATTTTAACTGATTTCCTGTCATTACTGTCCAGAGGACTGACAAAACCATCAGACAGGAAATTAGCACATGAACTCTTGAGAGTGTCACCCACGTTACTGCTCAAAAGAGGAGCTCCATCATGAGAATTTAAGTTACCCCTCAAAGCAGGTTCAGTTAACTCAGTTAAAGAATTCTGGGAACTCTCAAGAGTGGACACTAGACCAATTGACTGAATATTTAAAGACTCCTTTTTGTTCACATCACGCTGTCTCCTGAAACATCTCTCCGTAGTATGACCAAGCTTACTACAATAAGTACATTTACTTTTCTGAAATCTAGAGGTGAAGCTGGTATTTACTTCCTGAGAAACATCATCTTTATTCTCTTTCCTGTTACCTGTACTCTGAGTAGAGGCAACGTACTGACTCTCAGCTTTCCTTTTTCCTCTAAAATATCTCTTGTGAGTGAGAACATATTCATCAGCTAAAACTGCAGCATCAGACAAATTATCTATTCTTTTCTCATCAAGATATAGGCTTACATCTTTACTAATACACCTCTTGAAATCCTCCAGCAAAATCATCTGCTTAAATTTACCAAAATCAGAATCCACATTCTTAGAATTTAACCACTGCTCTAACAGATCTTTGATTTTTGCATACTCAACATGGGATTGCTTATCTTGCTTGTAAGTTGTCCTAAATTTTACTCTATAGGCTTCAGGAACAAGCTCATAGGCCTTAAGAATCAAGCTCTTAACTACATCATAATTATCAGACTGATCCTGAGGCAAAGATGCATAAGTTACTTGAGCTTTACCGGTGAGAACAGTTTGAAGGAGTACTGGCCAATACTCCTTAGGCCAATTAAAACCTGTAGCTACCCTCTCAAACAACTGAAAATACTTTGTTAAATCAGATTCATTAAAAGGAGGGACAAGTTTAACATTTTTAGCCACATCAAAATCATCAGAGCAAGATGATCCAGTTCTACCTTGTTTCATGCGATACTCATGGTCTGCCTGAATCCTAGCAAGTTCAACTTGTGCCTGTATCTGTGCCTCCTGAATCCGAGCCTGAGATTCCGCCTCCTTAGCCTGAGACTCAGCCTGCTTAGCATTTGCCTGAAATTCAGCTTCTTTAGTTCGAGCCTCCTGCAGAGCTAGCTGTAACTTAGCTAATTCAATCTGCGTTTGCTCATTTGGAGGAGTTACATTAAACAAGCTTTTATTAATCATGCCAACAATTTGATCTTTAGAATGATGAGAGTGAACTGCAATTCCCAATTGTTGAGCAACGAGCTTAAGTTCATTCTTTGTTCTGTTTTCTATATCACACACTGTTTGCACATTTGACAAAAAATCCCTGGCTTCATCAAGTGTAGAAATAGTAGCCATCATGAATATATCACAGTCACAAAATATCAAACAATATCCTTATGATAATATCCTGAATATCCTGATATGAGGTCGCCAAATTTATGTTACGGAACAGAGAAAGATAACGTACACTTTAAGTGAGAATGCTAAAAATCACTACTGTCCCGTAAAGTTCCAGGTTCAAAATAAAAGAGGTAAAATTACAAGTTAAAGTTTAATGCTTAAATTAACAACAAAACATTCAGGACTCATAAGGATAATGTAATGGCAAAAACAGGTTAAATATATGGTTAACTGCAATAGCCTCTATTAACACGAAATTAGCAAGAGTAAATTTATCTAAGTCAGCCCTGATAAAATGAGATACCAGATAATACTCAGTGAATGCCAGATAAATAATTACAGATACAAACTATTATCAAAAATGACTGACATAAAGAACCCCACATGAATTACAAAAACTTCACCAGGCCCACAAACCAAACCCATGCTACACAGTACAAGAAAAAGTGCAACAACAGTTATACTCAAATTACACACAGCTGCTAGATGGTTGGAGACTTCTTGAGCACTCACAATAATAATATCTGTACAGGGGAGGACAGAGATGTGAACAAAATGAGGAGCAGATCTAAGTGGCAATGATGCAGAGACTGAGCTCATTATATAGGGGCCGGCAGAGCCTGATACAACTTGTAAGAGGACGCGCAAATGAAAGCCATGGGGAAATAGAGTTCACAATCCCGCTCTGGACAACAGAGAGAACGACTTACTCTACTATAACGGTAGAAGGGGGGGACTGAGGCAGAACACGCTCGTGATCAAACATGCAGCAACTGTGCGTTAAAATTACACAAAGGATGATGAAATCATAGGCTATGTAACACTATGCACAGCAGTGTTGACAATGCAGATGCTTGTGTAAGGTGTAGTGTTAACCCTTTGAATTAGCTGACGTTTTGTTTTGTCCTGATGATTTTATTCAGGCTGTGAGAGTTTTTCGAACTGGGCGCATTAAATGTAGCCTTGAATAGCCTCTTGGCTACCAGTATGTTCCCCTAGCCTTAATAAAATAGTGTTGAGAAGGTAAGATTAACCTGGAAGAAAATGTAATCAGATTCAGAGGATTAATATGAAAGATCACAGCTATAGCGACCAATACTTTATCTGTTTTAATGATGCAAAGTAAGCAGTGCGTGTATGAAGTTGACATTTTTAGAGTTTTAGCTGAAGAATGAAGATTTTCAGTAGTTTCGGCCTTCCATCATAATCATAACATATCTTTTGTGTATTATATTTTAGACTTGACCTAGACACTTGAAGGATAGACCGAAATATAGTTAAGCAGTACATCACCTTTAAATACTTCTGCAACGCCATTATTTTAAGATAAGAGGTTTCATAACTTACTGAAGCATATTAAACAAATGACCAAAAATTACAGTGCAGACTAGTAATATTGAGCAAAGGTAAAGAGTAAAACTGAATAAAGCACCGAAAATTAGCGTCATAAAAAAAAAATGCTATAGAATCATGTCGACGAAAGAAAATCACCAGCCCTTCCAGGGCAAAAAACTGTTGAACCATCTAATTGGGTCCATGGGTCGCTGATTAATGCCGTATGAAACTATTACTTTTACAGGTTTATGTATAATTTATCTTGCTTTATCTCACTTATTCCGGACACCTTTTATCCGTAAGATTTATTCCCATCTAAAACACTATTCTTTTTCATCCGTCTCCGTGACGTCCCATCCTCCCATTTATGTTGCCCCTCAACCACAGTTTTATGTATTATTTGTGGCCAATATTTCTTTTTACTCATCACGCTCTTCACATTAGTCATCCTGTCCTCCTCATCCTTCTCCTTTCTTTCTTCCAACAGCCATATTGTTTTTTCCTTCTCCTCTTTCTCTTCCTTTCAGTTGCGATCCTGTCCTCCTCCTCTTCCTTCTCCTCCTCCACTCCTTCTTTCAGCAACCGTCTTGTTCTGTTCCTTTTCCTCCCACAAGTATTTCCCACTCTTTTTCCTCCTTCCAACAACTATCTCCTCCTCCTTCTCCTCCTCCTCCTCCTCCTCCTCCTTCTCCTTCTCTTTCCAAGAAACTACCTTTCATGTGCACCCTCCCTCATCCTTCTCCCCTGTCCGCCTTCATTGTTGGTCTACTTCTCTTCCTTCTCCCAACTGTGTGCCAGTGAAATGAAGGCAGTTTCTTTCGTTATCTCCTCTCCCCGCTGTCTGTCTGTCTGGCCGTCTCTCTTTCTGTCTGTCTGTCTGTCTGTCTATCTGTTTCTCTCTCTCTCTCTCTCTCTCTCTCTCTCTCTCTCTCTTATGGACACATCCCATTTGGCTGTTGTTCTACCTCATCCTGTCTCATCAAACTTGCCAATTTCATCTCTCCGTCTTATTCCCTGTCTGCCTCTTCCTCTCACACCATATCAGGGTTGCCTCTCCGATTTCTGATTCGTCCATTTGTTATCTGCTCTACTTAATCAGCAATGATCATATGCCTTTATTGCTTCCCATTACCTGTATGATATTAATTTATATCAGTAATATTGAGGGTTCAGCGTTTTACAATTTGCCTACACCTCACTGAATTACATTTTCTTTCTTTAGCTGATCCTTTCTCTTTTTCCTTCAGTAACCACCGCCTCAGCTCATATCAGAAGTTCCTTCACGGTGTCGCCTTTGTCTTCCTGTTTTGGTAAGCGACATTTTCATTCTGTGATCTGAGCTTTGTCATTTGTCTTGAATCACTGTTTTCCCTTCCTACCTTTTCTGTTCCTTTTCCCACACAGATCGCGTCATGACCTCGTCTCTCACTCTTTCACCATTTCGTTTAGTGCTGTTTGTTTTCATATATACTCCTTTATAGTTCTTTACACTCATTTTCAGTCAGCACTTGCCACTTTCTGTGATCAGTGTTTTGTTATCTGTCAGTTCCTTGCTAAATTACCTGCCTGTACTTCTTCCTTCCTTTCCTGTTCCTTCAGTCACAGATTTCATTCTCGCCTGATTCCCAGTGCTTTTCTACCTTTGTCACGTTGCTTCCAATTATACTGACCAGATACCACGCTGATCCATTAGTTTTTGTTTTTGTTTTCTTCCAGCACTTTCCAGTTCCTTCTTCTCTTCCTTCTCATCCTGATCTATTTTCCTCCATCTTTGTCTCTTCCCCCCAGTCGCCTTTCTCAATCCGCCCTCCCGTGAGCCAGTCTCAGCGAAAGTGAGTTCTCATTGTGTGATGACGTCAGTACAAGTCCGTGCAGAACCGGTGCCCCTCAGTGAGTCATGAGTCATACCCTCTTTCGTCTTCTCTTCCTCGTTTGAGAGAGAGAGAGAGAGAGAGAGAGAGAGAGACGGCAGGGGTCGATAATATATATATATATATATATATATATATATATATATATATATATATATATATATATATATATCATCATCATCATCATCCGGACCTCCTTTCCCACCCAAGGGCCCAATCCAATGGGCCACGTTTCCATTCACTCATCATTCAAGCCCCCGGAATCCTGGCTCTATCGGATACGCCAAAAACATTCAACACGATCTGTAGCTTCACACAATCGTATCCGACAAAGTCAATCCAGACGCTGCCACGTTAAAAAGGGGTGCCGAAAATCCCTGATCATGCGCTTCTCTCAAAATTCATCCAGCCAGCTCGATCTCCTGTCAGTTCCCTAGGCTCACCGACTTCCAAACCTCTCTTCCTCGCACATTCATCCACCATATCTCTCCACCTTCTTCTTGGCCTACCTCGCCTCCTTCCTTCTTCGAATTCGCTCAGATATACCTTCTTCACCACTCTATTGTTATCCACTCTCTCCACATGACCATACCATCTCAGTACACTCTCTTCAATTCTGGTGTCCACCGACTTCCTCACTCCGCATCTTTCACGAATCACATTATTTCGTATCCTATCCACCCTCTGTACTCCACATACATTCCTCAGCAGCCCCATCTCCACTGCTCTTACTCTTGACTTTTCATTTTCATGCCACACCATCGTCTCACATCCATATGTTAAAGTTGGCACTAACACTCCTTCATGTAAGCCTCGTGCAGCTGCAACACTCAAGCCTCTGTTTCTTATCAAGGCCTTGATTGCACCAGCTACTTTTCTTCCTTGTATCACTCTACTTTCAACTTCTTTTGTACATTTTCCTCTCTTTTCTATCACTGTACCCATGTATTTGAACTCTTTCACCAATTCCAGTCTCTCTCCATTCACTGTTACATTGAACTGGGAGTCACCTTCTCTCTCAATAGCCATCACTTTACTCTTTTCTACATTTACTCTCAAGGAACGACGCTTACAGACATCAGCAAAACTCTGCACTAGCCTACCAAGTTCTTGTCCGGTACTTGCAAGCAGTACTGCATCATCAGCATACAATAAATTTGAGATGTTCCATCCATCACCATTCATTACCAATGCCACCCCTCTCTCCATTACTCGTGTTTTCACTTCTCTCATCACCCCATCCATATATATATTGAACAACCATGGGGACATCACACAACCTTGTCGCACGCCCACACTGATCGTGAACCATTCACTTAGATGCCCATTAACCCTGACACATGCTTCACTACTATCATAAAAACTCTTGACAGCACGTAGCAGCTTACCCTGTACACCGTACATGCGCAAAACTTTCCACAATCCTTCTCTGTCCACTTTGTCATATGCTTTTTCCAGATCCATGAATGCCATAAACACCTTATGGTCCTTCTCACAAGCCTTCTCTACTATCTGTCTCACTGCAAATATTTGGTCCACACATCCTCTGCCACTCCTAAAGCCACTCTGTTCATCACTCACTAGGACTTCTGATATCTCTCTTACTTTCTCTATAACAATTCTTCCATATACCTTCCCTACCACACTCAGTAAGCTTATGCCACGATAATTCTTGCACTCACTTCGTTCACCTTTATTTTTGTACAGGGGTACAATCACAGCCTTTTTCCACCCTGCAGGCACAGTTTCACTCATCCATGCCTTCTTACATATCTCCAACAAGCACTTCATTCCATTCTCTCCACTACATTTAAGCATCTCTGCATACACCTCATCAACCCCAGCTGCTTTCCCATTTCTCAGCCGCTTCACAGCACTCTTCACCTGTGCGAGTGTCACGTCTCCTGGCACTGCATTCCTTCTCTGCACCCCCCTCAAAACAATCATGTTTACAGCTGCTCTGCTCTCTCTATCCCCATTCATCAGGCTCTCAAAATATTCTTTCCATCTGATCCTTACTTCATCTCCATGGGTTAATAATCTACCACCTACATCCTTCACACCATCCCATTTCTTTCCGCTTTCACTTCTACATTTCCGCACCTCTTTCCAGAATAACTTTCTATTTTCAGAGTAGTTCGCATTCATTTTTCTTCCTAGATCTTCCTTTACCTCCTTCTTTTTCCTCTTCACTAGTCTCTTTACGTGCTTCTTGCTCTCAACATATTCATTTCTTATTTCAACTGAACTCCTATCCTGTAACCACTCCAGCCACTTCTTCCTCTTTTCCTCCACCGCTCTCTTTACCTCCTCATTCCACCATGCCGTACCTTTCTTCTTTGTTGTTGCTCTTGCCGCACCACACACCGCTTTAGCATTCCTAACTAAGCAATCTCTATATGCATTCCACAGTCTGTCCAGATCCATTTCATTCCAATTCAGTAATTCTAACTCGTCCTCTACTTTGGTCCTGTATTCACCTGCCATTTCTTTGAGCTTCAGCTTCTCAACTTTCAGTCTTTCTCCCTGACTGCTCTTCTCTCTCCTGATCCACCTCACTCCTCTCAGCTTGATCTTGCATACCACAATCATATGATCTGACAGACCTCCACATCGTCCTCTCACAGCCCTCGTATCAGCAACCATTTCCATCATCGACCTCTCTACGAGCACGTAATCAATCAGGCTTCTTTCAACCCGATCCCTGCTCCCTATATACCATGTATATTTATGTGCATCTCTGTGTTTGAAATATGAGTTACAAATGCACAATCTCCTCTCCTGACACATATCCTTCAGTCTCTTCCCATTATCATTTGCTCCTGGTACTCCACAACAACCAATTATGTCATCCTCAGGACCAGTGCCTACTCTTCCGTTCATATCCCCCATTACAATCACTTTATAGCTCCTGGGCATTTCTCCCACTACTTCACCCAGCTCATCCCAAAACCTGTCTTTCTCTCTCTCACTCCTGTCCTCACATGGTGCGTACGCAACAATCACTGGCACTTTCACCTTCTCAACCATGAACTTGACATACATACACCTCGAGCTGACACATTTGTAGTCTCTCATTCCACTCTGCCACACCTCATTCATCAACAAAGCAATTCGTTCCTTGCATCTTCCTCGCCCATTCATTCCCGATCTTACACATTTCACACCCTCCTACTCATATATATATATATATATATATATATATATATATATATATATATATATATATATATATATATATATATATTTGCGTGTGTGTGTGTGTGTGTGTGTGTGTGTGTGCGCGATTTTCACTAAACTCTGGGTGTGCTGTTTCCTTGTGTGTGATACTTTTGTGTGATTACAGGTCGAATTCAACAGGGAAGAAGAAATGTTGTTAAGACACTTTACATTAAGTACTTTCAAAAGTCAAAACCTTTGCCTTTAATTCCCCCATTATTTACCACACACAGTATGATATGACACACCACTGTAAAGTGTAATAGTGAAAATAGTGATCCCAGTCAGAAGGCTGCCCAACATATTAGGGCTTTCAATACTGCCGCCGCCTTCGCCTTCCTTCACCTGTATATCGTTCGTCCGCAGCAATATAGTTTCCGCTTGGTTACTCTCATGACCTCCTTCTTAAATCACAGTAATAGCCTGAACTTCCTTCCCCCCTCATTATCGTATTTTCCTTCACGAACTATAAAACTGGGACAAGAAGAGGCCTGTGGGAAATGGTCTGGTCTAAACTGAGAGAGAGAGAGAGAGAGAGAGAGAGAGAGAGAGAGAGAGAGAGAGAGAGAGAGAGAGAGAGAGAGAGAGAGAGAGAGAGAGATATGAAGGAAGACGAGGGGCTGAGGTGGATGAGGCTGCAAGTACAGTCGACACCACTTTTTCTTTAGCTTATCTATCTCTAGCTTTCTATCTATCTGTCTGTCTATCTATCTATCTGTTTGTGTGCCGATCTACATAATGCCTGACGTCGCATCCTGTGGGGGGCGGCTTCGGAAAAATATCCCCCAGATTTTTTTTCTCTACCTGTTAATTACAGCCTCTCATCCCACGCCACATCACCTCCCTTACCTACTTTAGTCCTTCTATCTCTTCATTTCTTGCAAAAGTTATACCAAAAAACAAGAAACATGTCTGGAAGGTAATATCCAACAAAAATGAACAAATTCCTTAACCTCTATTTGAATCCATGAACGTAATTTGTAGTTTTATTCAAATCAAGAGATACTAGAGAGAGACGCCTTCATGTGGTGGCACTGATGCAACCAGGCGGCTCCACTGCCTGGTTATACCAACTTCTTTCAACTACCCATTCCTCGAAAGGAGGATTGTGGGCTACAGGAGAGGGGCACCATAGACTGTAGGCTACTGGTTTCACGTTTCATATGAGTCTGGGGAAACAACAACAACAACAAAAGCAGCAACTAAAACAATAACAAGTGCAACAAAAACAAAAGTAGCAACAACAACTCCGATTAGGAGACGTGGCTGGTTGTGATGGTATTTAATGATGGTAGGACCTTGTGCTTGTAGTGTATCCTAAGTTATTGAAAGAAAAGCATTTGGGAGCCTAATGCTAATCGCCCGCCAGTATATGCTGTTGGCCAAGTCCAAGATTTAGGCCATATCTTGATAAGCTGAAGGTTTCATGTTGATAGTTCAAGCCGTTAACGAGATATAATGGTGCTAAAGACGGGCGATAAAAAATAGGTGACCTTTGAGAGCCATTTTGGTGACCTTGACCTTGGCCCCAAGTGCCCATTTTCGAACTCGGCCAAGATTTTGGCCATATCTTGATATCTTCAGTTGATAACTCAAGCCGTTCATGAGATATAATGGGAACACACACACACACACACACACACACACACACAGGAGACACCAAGGAGTGCAGACGTTGGCCGACAGAGCTCCATACCGAGCCAGCACGGCCAGTGGCATTACCTAAATTAGTATCTTCATATGAGTCAAGCTCTGTACCAGGTTAGACTAAATGTTATTTTATTATTTAAAAAAAAAAATAAGAATTTTAAACAAGACTTGTTCAAACAGAAAAGAGAACCGAGTAGCGAAAGAATGCGCTCAATCAGCTGATTGTTTGTTTAGACTACAACTGCCCCACGGAATGTAAGTACTCTGTGCTTTTAGTATTGCAAAATGGCCACATACTTTAGTAAAGCAAATTTGGAAAAGGAAAGGGATAAAGGTAGAAAGCAGGATGATGATTTCTACCAAGAACTGGTTGAAATGGAAACTCACAATAGACTGGTTGAACGTGTACACAAACTGGAGATGGTTTTCCATAATGAAATTGATGAAATAAAGAAGCAGATGCACTTGCAAAAGGAAGAAATAGAAAAACTAGGAAGGGAGGTCAACAAGAGAGACACAACCATATGTGAACTAACAGTGGAATTGAGTACACTTAGGAGGAAAATGAGTGAAATGGCAAGTACAGTAGTCAACCACGAGAGTATTATGGAAGAGTTCAAAAATGATACAGAGACAATTAGGCAAGTAAGCAGTCTGATAGACCGGAGCAGTGATATTGAGGAGAAGATAACACAGGTGAATGAAGCTGTGCAAAGCTACAAAAATGATGTGGAAACCACGTATGTTGAAATGGTGAAAGTAAAGAAAGACTTAGAAACAAGGGTGGAAGAAAAAAGCATTAAAAAGGATGTGAAAAGAATAATTCAAAACAATCCAAAGTTAGTCAGAGATTCAGTAGGTATCAACAAATCTATAGTAATCACTGGTATAGAAGAGGAAGAAGTAAAAACAAGATCTCAAGAGACAAAAAGGAGATGGCAAATGTAATGGCAAATGTAATGAGTCTATTGAAAGAAGTATCAGAGGAAATCGGTAGTAAAGACATAGAGGAACACAAAAGGTTAGGGAAATATGAGAAAAGCAAGTCAAGACCTCTGAAGGTAACTTTCCAGAGTGTAAACACCGTGGAGGAGATACTAAAAAATGCAAAGACTCTTATGGAAAAAGAGGAGTTCAAAATGTATGGATAAAAAGATGCCTAACACAAGAGGAACTGGAATTACTGAAAGAGAAGAGGGAGGAAGCAAAAACAAAAAATGAGGGAAGATCAGAAGAAAAGAACACTTTTTTTTTTTTACAAAGTAATAGGATTGCAGGTACGAAAGTGGTACATAAACAGGAGGGAATAAAAAGGAGGAAGGTAGTAGAACTATGTCATGACAAGTATATAAACAACATGATTAAGTTGTTGTACTCAAATGTGGATGGATTGGTATCTAAATTACTAGAGATGAATGATTATGTCAGAGAAAATGAACCACATATAATATTCCTAACTGAAGCAAAATTAACACCAAGGATATCAAATTACATACTAAACTTAGAGGAATATAATATATGGAGAAGAGATAGAAACTTAAAAAAAGGAGGAGGAATTATAATATTAACTAAGAAAAATCTAAAAGTCAATGAAATAAAACTAGATATACCCTCACAAGTAGAACAGATTGCAGTAGAGATCAACACATCTGAAGGGAAAGTAATTGTAGCCAATTTGTACATGCCACCCAGATCAAACACATGGGAAAAAGACGAATATGAGGACCTGGCAGAGAGTTCAATTCAGAGTTTAAGAGCATTACTACATAAAATGGAAGAGAAATCGGAAAGAATTATACCAACTGGAGATTTTAAAACAAATATAAATTGGAATACTCTAGATATAATAAGCCAAGAAAGCTGTTGGGACCAAAAACTCCTGGATCTCATGCAAGAGTTTTTCCTAACGTAACATGTGCGGGAAACCAAGAAAAAAAGAGGACTCGATGTACCTTCAATGCTAGATCTCATATTTACTAGGCAAGAAAATGATATTGAGAGTTTAATATATCACCCTCCACTCGGCAAAAGCGACCATGCAGTACTAACTTGCAACTTCAGGATAGCATATGACATAATTAACAGCAATGAAAGTTACAAAAAGAGCCTAAACTATAAAAAGGGAAATTATCATGACCTAAAGAAGTATTTCTTAGAAGTTGATTGGGGAAAGGAGCTTAGAGGACAAGATTTAAATGCTGTATATAAAAAATTCTGTGAATTTTATGAAATAGGAGTCCAGAAGTACATCCCACAGCACAAAGAAACAGATAAGAAAATACAGAAATGGTTCAATACAGAATGTAAAAAATCAAAAGAAAGAAGAGATTTGTTGTGGAATAGATACAGAAGACACAATAGTGAAAGGGCATATAATAATTACAAACAGGCAAGAAACGATTATTCAAGAATAAGGAGGGAAGCCCAAAAACAGTTTGAGGAGGATATAATAAATAAAAGTAGTGATCAACCGAAGCTATTTTACAGCTACATCAGAAGCAAACCAAAGTAAAAGATATAATACAATCCATTACGGACGAGAGAATCACCTATACACAAGCGAAAGATTTTTGTGAAGCACTAATTAAGAATTTCCAATCAGTTTTACAGAAGAAAAAAATTTTGAGAGGGACTATGTGGAACATGCATGCCTACACATACTACCAGATATACAAATATCAGAAAAAGTAATACAGGAGGAGTTAAGTAAATTAGACAGAGGAAAAGCAAATGGTCCTGATGAAATTTCATGTTGGGTGCTACGAGAATGTGCAAAGGAGTTAAGTAAACCATTATTTTTTATTTTCAAGAAATCCTTGAGTCAAGGTAAACTACCTGATATTTGGAAGAAAGCAAATATTGTCCCCTTATTCAAGAAAGGAAATAGACAAAATTCACTCAACTACCGACCAGTATCACTGACCAGTGTTGTAAGCAAGGTATTAGAAAAGCTTATAAGAAAAGCATGGGTAAATCATCTAGAAGAACACAATATGATAACAGAAAGACAGTTTGGTTTCAGAAAAGGAAAATCATGTGTTACTAATCTGTTGAGCTACTATGACAGAGTAACAGACACAATACAGGAAAGAGAAGAATGGGTGGACAGTATCTATTTAGATTTCAAGAAAGCATTTGACACAGTACCACACCAAAGACTTTTATGGAAACTGTACCATCAAGGAGGAATTCGAGGCAGACTGTTTTGTTGGATGCAAGATTTTCTCATGAAAAGAGAAATGAGAACAGTACTAAGGGGAAACTAGTTATCATGGAAAGAAGTGACTAGTGGAGTACCACAGGGCTCAGTGCTGGCACCAATCATGTTTTTAGTGTATATAAATGATATAGACAGTAACACTGGAAATGAAAGCTATCTAAATATGTTTGCAGATGATGCAAAAATACAAAGGAGAATTACTAACACAGACTCTTGTAAAGAGCTACAAGAAGAATTAAATAAACTTCATGAATGGAGTAATACATGGCAAATGGAATTCAATGTGGACAAGTGTCATGTAATCAAGTTTGGTAAAAGTGGAAAAAGACCTGATTGAGGTTATACGTTAGGAAATAAAACCCTACACACATCAGAAAGAGAGAAGGACCTAGGTGTGATTATCAATAACAGACTATCTCCGGCTGACCACATCAGTGAAAAGGTACGGAACATGTCTACACTGCTTGCAAATATGAGAATAGCATTCACATACATTAATGAAGACATGGTAAGAGGGATAATAACATCATTCATCAGACCAACCCTGGAGTATACATCAGTAGTCTGGAGTCCTCATCTCAAAAAACACATAGACACGATTAAAAAAGTTCAAAGGTCCGCTACAAGATGGATACCAAGCTTAAGTAATCTAAGCTACGAAGAAAGACTAAATAAACTGAATCTACCAACACTACAGGAGAGAAGGAAAAGAAGTGACATGATAATGCTATATAAGTGCATATCAGGAAGGAGAAAATGACATAAATGATTACTTAACATATGTGGAAGCATCAGCAAGAGGACACTGCAAAAAACTGTATAAGAAGAGAGGTGATAAAGACGTGAGGAAATTCAGTTTCCCAAACAGAGCAACTGATCAGTGGAATGCACTACCGAATGAAATAGTGTGTGCCAAAACAATTCACAAATTTAAGGATATGTGCGATAAATATGGTTTAAGACACGAGACAGTACGAGCTTGACTCATTCCTGTAAAGATACAATTAGGTAAGAACAATTAGGTAAGAACACACACACACACACACACACACACACACACACACACACACACACACACACACACACACACAAAGGCGGCCAAAAATATTATAGCTCCGCCTTCTAAAGGCCGCAGATAATAATTGTCACTAGATGGTTGGAATAAGACATAAATAACACCCCCACCCCCCAGAACCCGGACTAAATGCATTAGGCCTCAGGGAACGAATTGTATATTTTTTCTATGTTGACGCCAGACTTTTTCTCTTTGTAATTGGAGGCTTATTATGGTGTAAAGGTTAGGCAACATGAACGGAACTGAATGAGATAGTCAAGAATAAGAGTTTCTGTTGTAAAGTTTTAACAGTATACTCGTATAACAACCAAAATCATGCACACATCCATAACGAAATTTATGCTTAACGTCAGTGGACCACTTTCGTTTTTATTCATCTACACAGGCTGGAGCATGTAAGGATTTACATCCGAGGGATGGTATGGCTCAGCAGCTCACACACTGTCATTCAGAGGCGAGTGAACCTTGTTAATATCGCCTTAAATGTCGGGACCAAGTAGCCTAGCCCCGGGCCACTACGCTCTTGATTGGGCAGTAAGGACAGAATGATAGATAATAGATGGATAGTATGATAGATAGGTAAACAGATATGTAGGTAGGTAGGTATAAATAGATGGATGGATAGACAGAAAAACAGATTTTTTTTTTTTTTTTTTTTTTTTTAAGTCTAGCAAAATGACCTCAACTCCGGCCTCGTCTAGGCCCCGATCCCATCATACGTATACTCGTACATGTTCATACACTCGGCGTATGGACAACACGCCAGGAATGGACTAGAGTAGTTTGATGTCAGTGCGTGATGGGGCTGTGTGGGCCTCGCAGCTGTGGCCAGAAAAATTGTGTAATCTATCTATCTATCTATCTATTGTCAGACGCCTCAATCCCGTAAGGGGTGGCCAATGCTACTTCACTTCCTTGCTCCCAGCTCGCACCCCCATCTCTCATATACTGTACCTCTCCACTCCATCCCTCCATCTCGTCCTCGGCTTCCCTCTCCCTCTCCCCCCCTCCACCTCACTAGCATAGACTCTCCTCGTTAGTCTCTCGCTATCCATCCTCTCCACATGGCCAAACCACCTCACTGTATTTCTCCTACCATTTTCTATCACATCCACATCCACACTACAGCGCTCCTTCACTTTCTCATTTGTCAGTCTGTCTTATCGTGGCAGTGAAAAAGAGCAGTTCTGTTTCTATCGAATGGGGAAAAAATGTTATCTTAGGAGACAAAAAGGAACATCTAAACTTTCTTATGGAAAAGATGCTATGTCAAAGAAGGGTCGACTGTCTCTGTGATTCCATTATGAACTGAGATGTTCCAGTTAACTCCTTAAACACGAAAATCTCTCCTAAGCTAAACAAAATCGCCTTATGACACTGTTCAGAATAAATTACAACTTATGTCCTCTAACTGAATAGATTAGTAATGCGCAGAAGTTATTTTCAAGCATTATGTAAAGATGTTTTCTTTGGATGATAATTGCCGGTATTTTCTTGGCTCAGTAAACATACGGATGTTCTCATTTGATACTTCATGTTCTTAGATTTTATGCAAACTGGTCCCTTCCTCTAACAGAACTCAAATGGATATTATCACTCAATATTTACTTTGACCGAGAGGCTCCGTCCTTTACGACGGGCCTGAGACATAAACCTGGAAAGTTAGGTAAATAGAGTGGGTGGTGGAGTGTGGTGGGTGAGGGAGTGTGTGTGACCTGGCTTGGCCCGTGGTATCAACAGCACAGCGGGAGGCCAGTGTGACGGCCTTTGTGCATGGTGACCCTCTGACATGACCCGGACACAGAGGGCAGGACAGCAAGGAGAGAGTGGAAGGAAGGTATGGTGAAAGGAGAAGGAAAGAAAGGGTAGGGGGGGGGGAGGAAATGGTGTATGTAGAAGGGGAATAAGAGTGCAAGGGAGAACGGAGGAGGGAAAAAGTACTGTGGCATGAAGGAAAGTGCATTGGGAATTAAATAAAAGGAAGGCAAAAATAGACAAGAAGAGGTAAGAAAGAGAGTGAAAATTATGAGAACACAAGGAATGAAAAAAAAAAAAAAAAGAGGTAAGGTAAAGGGACTGAGGAAGAGAAAAAGCACAGGGATTAGAAAAAAAGACGTAAGAGAAAGGGATTGAGGAAGGGTAAGAGAGAGTTAAAAAAAAATTTATACCAACTGAAATTAGTAGCTGCCATATCAAAATTGAAATGTTCCTCCAGTTTTCTATCACTGCCTGCTGTAGACCAATGGTCAAATTACATGTGAGAAAGAGAGAGAGAGAGAGAGAGAGAGAGAGAGAGAGAGAGAGAGAGAGAGAGAAGCACAGGTCATTATAAATTATTTTAGGCAATATAAATAAACATGGCCAAAGAAATACACAGGTTAGGTTACCTGGGGTCTATTGGATCCCAGTGGCCCTTTAGCGCGAAAATAGAGCCAGATTCCGAACCTCTTTAAACTACTGTACTAGTCAGGAAGCAGAGAGAAAACGAGATCCCAAGACTTTATGGTGAAATATGAAAAACACTAAGAAAAGTAGCCTGAGGTCTGAGGGACCCCAGGATACCTGTGGAGGGTTAAAGAAGAAAATACTTAGCTTCATGCGACTGGAATTGCGTGCCAATTATTTTATGCCCATTGTCTCTAGTTTAACTGGGGTGATCGACTGTGAAGCATTTAACAAGAGCCATGTTATCGTGTCCTTTGAATATTTTATATACTTGAATTAAATCTCCTCGTAAGCTGAGTTTAGTTAGGGTACAGAGATTTTGGGCTTCTAAACGCTCCTCGTATGGTTTGTTTCTCAATCTAGGTTTTTGGTCACCCTTCACTATACTCTTTCAAGTTTCTCTATATATTTTTTTGTAATATGGCGACCAGAACTGGACACAATACCCTAAGTGGGGGTGAACTAAAGAATTATATAAAGTGAGGATGATATTTTCTGACTTACATTCGAACAGTCTACCAATGATTCCGAATAATTTGCCTGCTTTCTTAACAGCCTCCGCACACTGTTATCTTAGTTATCATTTGTTATTGTAATTCCTAAGCCTTTTCATGACTGACAAAATCTATTTGAATATTGTTCGTGGTGTAACTGGCTTTTCCATTTCTTTTTCCAGTGTTTAGCACTTTGTATTTACTAATAGTAAAGTCCATCTAACAAGTTTGGGCCCAATTAAACAGTCGATCGAGGTCATTCTGTATTGCCTTCCTCTATAAAGATGTGTCTGCTCTGTTACCAATTTTAGTATTATTAGGAAATTTGGATATTTCACAAATTAAACCCTAAACTTTATCACTTATGTATATTAACAACAGAATAGAGCCAAATACAGAGCCCTGTGACACACACTGGTAAAATTTTTTCCAGTCAGATTCTTTACCATTTATTACGACCCTCTGTGTATGCTCTGTAAGCCAATTATCGAGCCACACGATCACATTGCCTCTGAACCCGTGTGCATTCAGTTTTTGAAGTAGACTTTTATGGGGATCTTTATAAATATTTTAAAATAATCGAGATAAACAATGTCAACAGATCTGGTCTCATCATATATATTGAATGTATCACAGAAGAAGTCCAAGAGATTCGAAAGACAAGAGCGATTTTTTCGAAAACCATGTTGTGAATCTTGGATAAGATTAATTCTAAGTTCTTACCAAACTTATCTCTGAGAATAGTTTCCAACAACTTGCACACCACTGAAGTTAAACTTATTGGTCGATAATTATCTGGTTGCGATTTGTTGCCATTTTTAAATGTCGGGGTTACGTTTGCTAGTTTCCATTCATGAGGCACCTTCCTGTTTCTTAGTGATTTATTGAATAGCTCAGCTAATGGCTTAGATATTTCATCCACTGCTTCATTTAGAATGCGCAGAGACATTTTATTTGGCTCAGGCGTTTTATTAAAGTTTACCAATGGCAAGTCGTACATTATTCTTACCTACAGCAATGTTGCCAATTATGTTGCCCTCTTCTAAAGTAACAGGAGAAGATGTTGGAATGGAATCTGTATTTTCAACTGTAAATACGGATGCAAAGAAAGTATTGGAAATATTAGTCTTCTCTGTTTCATCTTCGATACATTTTCCATTATCTGGGACTAGTGGGAAAATTGTTGGTGATATAACTTTCTTGTTTCTGATATAGCTAGAAAATCCTTTCGGGTTGGATTTATTGATACATGGAATGTGAGTTTCAAAGTTTTTCTTACTTTGCTTTATTTGTTTATATATTTATTTACTTTTTGCTCTTCGACGAAGAGCATCATATCTATTTTTATAACTTTGATTCTTTGTTGTAATATAATTTTTGTGTGCAAGTTGCCCACGCATTTCAGATCTAGCACCCTCAAGCATGCTTTTCACAGCATTCAGTAACTTCTCATCTCCTCCATATATTTTTAATGTCCCCTGTGGCAGGGGGGACACAATCTGGCCGCACTATGGGGTGGTACTACTACTCTGCGGCCAGGTTGTGTTAGGAAGAATATTGCCACCGTATTCCCTGCGTGTCGTAAAAGGCGACTAAAAGGGGCGGGGTGAGGGGACTAGGGACCCCCTCCTCTGTTTTTTAGTTCCTAAAGAGAGACAGGCCAGAGAAAGAGATGGGGGATGGAGTTATCCCCGTACCCTGAAGATTGGGTCTATGAATGTGCGTGGATGTAGTACAACTGAGGCTAAAAGGGAGGAGATTGTGAGAATGTTTGTGAGAAGAAAGTTGGATGTGTTAGCTTTGAGTGAAACGAAGATGAAAGGGAAGGGTGAGTCTATGTTTGGAAGTGTGAATGGAAGATTGTCAGGTGCTGATAGAGGAAAGGCAAGAGAAGGTGGGGCCTTGTTAGTGAGTCCGGAAGTACAGCAGTGTGTGATTGAATGGGAGGAGGTGTCATTGAGACTGATGTGGGTGAAAGCGAAATTTGAACGTGAGTTGTGGGTGTTTGTGAGTGCATATGGGCCCGGTAGTGAAAAGGATGAAGAAGAGAGGGAGTCTTTCTGGAATGATGTTGATGAGTGTCTGCAGAGTTTTGGAGCGAATGTGAATGTGGTAATGATGGGAGATCTGAATGCTAGAGTGGGAAATGTAGCAGTTGAAGGTGTAGTTGGTATGCATGGTGAGCCTGGAAGAAACGAAAATGGGGAACGAATGATAGCGATGTGTGTTGAGCGAAAGATGGTGATTGGAAATACGCTGTTTGAGAAGAAAGATATTTATAAGTATACATGGGTGAGACAGGAGGGTGGAAGGGTTGTTGATAGAGCTTTGATGGACTATGTGGTTGTGTCTAGGAATGTAATAGAAAGATTGTTGGATGTGAGAGTTCTGAGAGGGAAGGGTGTAGGTATGTCTGACCACTATCTGGTGGAGGGAAAGTTAAGAGTAGGTAAGAGATGGGTGAGAGCTAGGAGGGTTAGGTGTGGCATGGAGGTTTTGAAAGTGAGTGAGTTGGATAAAAGAGAGAAAAAGATAGAGTATCAGGAGAAATTGAAAGATGAGTGGAACGCAGTGAAAGATCGGGAAAATGGCAGTGTGGAGGAGGAATGTGTTGTGGTGGGGCATGCAGAAGAGGTGTGTGGTGTGAGACGTGTGTGTGGTGGTGTAAGAAAAGGAAGTGAATGGTGGTGCGAGGAAGTAAGTATGGCTGTGGCTGAGAAGAGACGTGCATATGAAGTGTGGCTGCAGAGGAAGGATGAGATGTCATATGAAAGGTATAAGGAAAAGAGGAATAGGGCGAGAAGGGCTGTGTGTGATGCTAAAGTGGCAGCAGATGAGAGGTGGGGTCGGCGGCTGACAGAGAATTTTCAACAGAATAAGAAAATGTTTCGGAAGGAGGTGAATAGGGTGCGAAAGGGAGAGTCTGGGAAGGAAGAACGAGTAAAAGCAGCGGATGGAAGGATGTTAATTGAGATGGATGCAGTAAGGAAGAGATGGGCAGAGTATTTTGAAAGATTGTTAAATGTAGAGGAGGAAAGGTTGGCTGAGATTGTGGCGGATGGAAGGGTGCAAGGAATAAATGTGTTCGGAGAGTTGAATGATTCTTTGATCACGAAGGAGGAAGTGGAGAAGGCAGTAAAGGAGATGAAAACAGGGAAAACTGCAGGTATGGATGGGTGTGCTGTGGAATGCCTGAAGGGTGGTGGAGTGACTATTGTTGACTGGTTAGTAAGATTGTTGAATGTGTGCTTTGTGAAAGGTATGGTGCCAATTGACTGGGCAAGTGCTTGTGTGGTCCCGTTGTATAAAGGCAAGGGTGATAAGTATGAATGTACTAGCTTTAGGGGTATAAGTCTGTTGAGTGTTGTAGGTAAGGTGTATGGCAGAGTGTTAATTATGAGAGTTAGAGAGGGTACAGAGGGAGTGATTGGTGATGAGCAGTGTGGCTTTAGGAGAGGGAGGGGATGCGTGGATCAGGTGTTTGCGGTGAGACAAGTGTGTGAAAAGTATTTAGCGAAAGGCAAGGATGTATTTTGGGCATTTATGGATTTAGAGAAAATGTATGATAGAATTGATAGGGAGGCTTTGTGGACTGTTTTAAGATTGTATGGAGTTGATGGTAGGTTACTAGAAGGGGTGAAAAGTTTTTATGTAAATAGTAGAGCGTGTGTAAGAGTGGGAAATGCTGTGAGTGATTGGTTTCCCGTGAGAGTGGGGCTGCGACAGGGATGTGTGATGTTGCCTTGGTTGTTTAATATTTACATGGATGATGTTGTAAGGGAGGTGAATGCAAGAGTTTAAGGTGGAAGTCTGAGTCTGGTGAATGTTGATGGTGGAGAGTGGAATCTGAAGCAGCTGCTGTTTGCAGATGATACGCACTGGTGGCTGATTCAGAGGAGTGATTGAGACAGTTGGTAGAGGAGTTTGGAAGGGTGTGTGAAAGGAGGAAATTGAAAGTAAATGGGAATAAGAGTAAAGTGATGAAGTGTTCGAGGTTGGTATATGGTAGGGGGATGAATATAGTTTTGAATGGCGAGTTGCTTGAGGAGGTAGAGTGTTTTAAATATCTAGGGTCACATGTTGCTGTGGATGGAAGAATAGATGCAGAAGTGAAGTTTAGAATAAATGAAGTAGGAAAGGTGCTGGGAGGAATGAAAAAAGTGTTTAGATGTCGTTCGCTTAGAATGGATGTAAAGAGAAGGCTGTATGAGGGTGTTGTGATACCGACTGCATTATATGGGGCTGAAACATGGAATGTGGGTGTAGCAGAGAGGAAAAGTTTGAATGTAAAGGAGATGAGGTGTCTGAGGAGTATGTGTGGAGTGACGCGTATGGATCGAGTGCGAAATGATGAAGTGCGAAGGAGAACTGGAGTTGTTCGGGAGATGGCTGGTAGAGTTGAGCAGAGGGTGTTGCGATGGTTTGGGCATATGGAAAGAATGGATAATGAGCGATTGGTGAAAAAGATAACTAGATCTGATGCGAGAGGTGTAAGGCTGAGAGGAAGACCACGAATAGGATGGATGGACAGTGTGAAGAGAACGCTGGATGTGAGAGGGATGTCTGTTGAGCAAGGAAGAGTGGCTGTGCGTGACAGAAATAAATGGAGAGAAATTGTGAATGAATAATTGATAACGCAGCCCTGAGGGGATATTCTCCCGCATTTGGTCTGATCAGCTAGTCAGGTCAGGTGCGGGTAAGGGGATGAGTCTGTTATGATCTGGCAGCGGTAAACCAGCTCTGCTGTCGGGCCCTGCTGCGGATGTCACTGATTGCATTGCACAGTTGACCCTTGTGCGGTGTGGTGCGGTGAGGATCTGTCCGTTTTCCCCTTTGGGGCTACGATGCGAATGAATGTGTTTGAATGGATGAGTAAATGGGGAGTGTGTCGTCCTGTCTCGGCTACCTCCCCTTTCTTGGGGGAAGCAGCCTAGGTATATAGATAGATAGACATTTCGTGACCATGTACTCCGTCGTATGCTTTCTCCAGATCCGTGAAGGCAGCATACAACTTCTCTCTCTCTTCTCTAAATACTTTTCCGTTGAACATTTTAGAACGAATACCTGATCTACGCAGCATCATCCCTTCCTGATCCCTCCTCTTTCTCTAGCCAATTCCTTATTTCCCTGTTTCTATGGATAAGTATGCCACCATACGATCATATTTTTCCTTTTATGTTGTGAGGACAAATACCCTTGTGCCTGACACACAAAGCTGTGTTTCCTCTTTTCCGTTGCATATGGGAACAATTGTCCCTGAATTCCAATCTATCAGAACTCTACCTTCCTCCCTGGCAGATCTGAACATTTTCCATATCCATTCTGCCACTTTCTCTCCCCAGCATATCAACATTTCAACACACTTTCCATCAATTCCGGATTCTTTCCCCGTTTTGGCTTTCTTCATTGTTACAAACTACTTCCTTCATACTTATCTTTTCCTCGCTTCTCTCCTACCTTCTTCTCCCAGCCATCCGTCAACCACTTATACATGCGCTGCTCTCCTTGCCTATAATTCACTAACTCCTCAAAATGTTCTTAACTCACCTGCTGTTATTTCGTTTGGCCAATTTTTAAAGGGCATAACAGGGTTTCCAGCACATCTTTCTTCGGGATTAATATTGCTCTTTAAACAACGACACTCACTTGTCAGCGACGTACAAGAGGATAGTGAGATGTAATATGCAGATAAAATCGCTTAGGAAGAAGTGTTACAAAATGTCTAAAGCCACTTGAAACATAACTGAGTGACTGGGAGGGTGTATGAGAGTAGGGTGATCGTGAGAGACAGAAGAGACAGGCCAAGAAGAATGACGAACGAAGGATATTACACTCCTTTCACCTTAACTTGGTCGGGTTTGTTGTCATATTGCCGCTTATATCACGCTCCTCAGTGGTAGAAAAAGACAGCATAATTCGGCTCTGCGTCCTTCCTGTTGGCCAAGTTAAAGTTAAAAGAGTATATGGTAGATGGAAGAAGAGAGAGTTGTAGACCGAGAGTACGGTGGAAAGACAAGGTAAGGAGTACTTACTGAGAGAGAGAGAGAGAGAGAGAGAGAGAGAGACGCAGTTAAACCGACCAAAAACATTAGAGAAAAAGTGAAAATCCTCTGGTGACTTAATGTTGTTTTTCTTGACAACGCAGATTTTCCTTTAGCTTTCGCCCACAAAGATGATCGTAAAACGATGGTGTTGTGGTTCATGCCTAGATGTTTGACTCTGCATAATCTCTCTCTCTCTGTCTCTGTCTCTGTCTGTCTGCCTCTCTCTCTCTCTCTCTCTCTCCCTCTCTCTCTCTTCTTTGTAGTTCTTTACTTCCTCTAATTTCCTATTGTATCTATTACTTTCTCTTTCATTTCTATTCCACTCCTTCCATTCCCATTCTTTTCCCCCTTCCTTTCGTTTTATGCATTCCCCTCACGTTGTTCACTCCTTCCTTGATTCTTCCATCGCTTTTCCATAACTTTTCCTATTTTTCCTCTCCTTTCCTTTCGTATAACCTTCTTCCTGGCCATTCTGTCTTTTCACTTTCTTTCCTTTAATTCTCTTTCTATCTCTCCATTTTCTTCATAATCCTTTGTTTCCACTCATTTTTTTTCCCTTTTTTTCCCCTTATCTTCGCCTTCTGCCCGGGCTTTCCTTCTTCTTTCCTTCCAGTGGTGTTTTTCCCTAGTTAATACCCTTTTAACTTTTTCTTCACGTCCCCTCCACTTTTCCTATCTCTTTTCTTCCTTCGCTTTCTTCCCGTTCCCTCTCATTCTCTACTTTTTTTTTTTTTATTTCTTTCCCTTCACTTCTTTTCCTGCCTGATTATCGACCAACTCAATCATCTGTTTTTGTCTTCTCTGCCATTCTCGACTTTTTTTACCTGTTTTTTTTTTTTTTTCTGGTAATCTCACACATCTGCATGTTCTTAAATGATTTTCTCTTGTGTTGTTTCTGTTTTATTACATATTCTTCGCTGCAGTTTCACCAGTTTCCTCAATTCAGTAATTCTTCTGCGTATTCGTATTTTTTTTTTTTTACCACCCATTTTTCTCTTCATTTTTATTCTTTTTTACCGTGTTTTTCCATGCAGTAAAACTAAATTTCCTGCACATTTGAATCTTTAGTTTTCTTCACCTCTTCACTGTTTTCCTTGCTTCCAAATGCCCTTACATTTTTTTTTTTTTTTAATTTTCGGCATAAATTATTTTTCGGAGCTCCAGTACTACTTATTTTCAATTGTATTTCAAACACAATTCTTCTTGCTCTTTATGTGTTCACGTGTATAGTTTTCAGTCTTCTGTAGTTCTTGTCTGCTTTCCATTTTCTTCCTTTCCCTCCCCCCTCTTCCTCCCGTCATCTTTCCATCTTTCCAAGTTTTGGTAGGTCCTGCTTATTAGTTATTTCCTTTATCTCAAGTCACACTTATTTCCTGCTTGATCCTCCTTCTCTCTCCCATTTTCTCTAACCATCATCCATTTTCCCTTTTTCGTATTTCACCCTATATTTAGTCTCCTCCTCCCTCAGCCTCCCAACCATATTTTCCGATACCGCTACCCTTCTATTGGCTTCCACCTTTTGTGTCTGGGTAACAGGACTTCATTTTTTCCCCTGAGACGAAGGAGGGCCAGAGAAAAGAGCCTCTCCACCCAGAAAAGAGAGGATGAGTTAAAGGACTTGGCGAGGTAGCTGTCGAGGCAGGCAACCGAAGCCTGATAAATGGTAGGAGGGAAAAACTGGTCAAAATTTAGGGCCGCTTCCTCTCACATATGTTGAAAAGTTTATGATAAGAGCTGAGAGCCTTAATACTAAAGATGAGGTGGAGAACGGAAAATTCTTAAATTCATTAATGTGATACCTGTGATTAGTAGATTTGAATAGCCTGCATCCCACATTACAGAGTACACTCAGGTACGCTGTATGGAGTCCGGGTTTGTTCTAGCTTCGTCAGGTGCTGAAGAAATTATTGCCAAAGGTTGGAGGCTCACCTTTCCTTTCGCTCTCTAAATTATTTTTTTCGCGTGAACATAACTTCGAGAACTGTAACAAAAAAGAAAATAAGAAGGAGCACCCTGAGTATGGAACACCTGCACTCAACAACTGGTGGAAGGTCCGAATATTTGACATTGCCTTGTGACCGTGACCTTCAAAAGAATGTTCCCAAATTCGAATTGTTTAATTTTTTTCTTATCATCAACCTTTACATCGTTTGGTCCAAATCGGGAAAAAAAAAGTGTTTGATTGACTTTGACCTCAGACCTTGACCCTAGACCTGTTCATCGAACCTGTTCATCCTTGCATGACCTTCAACCTTCCACCAGGTTTGGTTAAAATCTAATCAAAACTGTTTGAGATATAGGACTGAAACTTTGACCTCGACCTTTGACTGATTGTTGTCAAAACTTAATCTATTAATACTTTTGCCTTACTAGTAACCCTTCCACCAAGACTGGTTTAAGTCGGATAAAACAGTTGCATAAATTAATCTTGCCATATGATCGTTACCTTTGGTCTATTATTCCCAAGAAGAGTAGGTCAACCCCAGGGCTGGTCCTCAAGCCTTTCCCGCAAAAGTGGATGAAAATTAGATAAAAACTGAGCTCTTGTTAAACACACACACACACACACACACACACACACACACACACACACACACACACACACACACACACACACACACACACACACACACACACACACACACACACACACACACACACACACACACACACACACAAGCAGAGACACATACACCACTGAGACACAGGAGCAAGCACACACTCAGACACACACATGCACATGCAAGCAGAGAAAAATACACTTGCCTTACTATGGCACGTTCGGGTGTAGAAAGTTTGTTAGGGGCGACAGATTCAGCCACGGATGCAGACGTTATAACATTTACATTTAACTCTTTTGAGCTGCTTGTTAGGTGCCACGCTCCGAGCAATTATCACTAATGGCCCGCTTCAGTCAGGGGCTTTACAGGTATTCCTTCCCGCATCCCGTACTTAGCTGCCCTTTGCCACTTCATCACACTCAGTTGAACCCTCAGCGACTATGTCCCCTGAGTGTTGGGGTGGGTCACTGGAGGTTAAGGTGGGAGCACGATAAGGAATAAAAAAGAAGGGAACAAACTGGAAAAGGGTGACGTGCTCAGCTCTCACAGTATTCCTAGAAAAGTCGGAGCATAATGTGAAAGCCTTGTACCAGCAAGTAATGGAAAATGGCTGGGCTCATTTTAATCTAGTAATACAAATATTACTCTCTTTTTTAAATCAGGATACCGGCTGTCTGCGTATTTGGATGTATGATGTACAAAGGACTGTTTCCATTTCCTTTACTGAAACAGTTAAATTAATTATTTCGTTTCAGCAGCAATGTACTTTATTCACAGAAGCATTCTTCAAACCGTTTTTGCTTTTTTTTTTTTTATTATTGCATTAATTTTGTGCAGTACGGTAGTCAATCTGCATAATGTTTTCCATAAAGACAATGGTGCTACTGTTTGCATCAAAATGTCATCTGTGAAATGGTCAGTGTTTTAGTACGGCAGACCAAATCGTCCCAGTAAAGTCACGTCTAACCCTATAATTATTCAGTTACTCATCCCATATACCAACACTTCTATACAATCCCCACTACCGACAACCCTATATCACCCCAATTACCAACACCCCAATACTATCACCGCTACCAACTCCCCCATAATTCCTCAACTATTCATTCCTACCGCCTGTAACCCTATACTACATAAGTTACATATTCGTACTATACTTTGTTCATTCAGTCTTTATAGCCCCATCAGGAGCGTAGGTGCTTGGGGCTGGACATTCAAGGCGATCGTTACCAGGTGCTCATTTCCTGAGTACCATTATGTGACCAACAAACCCCAGCCAACCCTCGGATTTATACCCTTATGGGCCTCTTGTCACTGGAATACATTAAATCACTAGACCCCCAAGCAACTGTTTACTGGCTACATGGTTACCAGCCAAAGTATTACATGCTTACAGGAAATGATTTGGCATATCACTCACTGTAGAATCTAACACCCTTCAGTGTTTACAGGATACAATTTGGCTTGTCATTCAGTGTAGAATCTAACACCCTGATATCTCTACAGTATAACTATACATCCCTTCTACCTACACAGTGTTTCTCCTCACTGTCAATGGCAAAGAAGTCATATTATCAATCTGTTCTGTGTAAGCAGTCTCTATAGGCGTTTCCATCACAGTGGTTAGTGGCAGCACAAGTGTCAGGCTGGTGGTGGGGAGGGAAGCCTGTTACTTAGGGCATTGTTGGGCGAAAACAACAGGAGGTAGGACAGGTACGAACGGAAGGGAGAATAAATAATGTACAAAATAGGCCGGCGTGTGTATGAATGGAGGGGAGTGGACATGAACAGTGAGGAACAGAACCAATGCGTGATGGAATGACTGAAGGCAGACATTTCCCTCTGCTGAATACAAATGATTCACTAGTGCATGGAAAGCCTTTTTAATTGTCTCTGAGCTTCAAATGGGTTAAGGACAGTGACACTGACTTTAACCTGATATTTTGCATTATTTATTAGTACATTTATGACGGCTGGGTATGATGACCAAATTTTTGTTGTAATTGCTTGGCACTGACGAATGATTTTGTTCAATGTAGAATAGATTTTCCGAACTGAAGGGGTTCGGTACGCCGTTCACAGACCTCTTCAAAACCAATTATCTTTCTTAAACTGAAGAACTTGAAATATTCGAAGGGAAGCAAGAAGTAAAGGTAAAATAAAAATACTGCCTTTAAGTAGAGAGAGAGAGAGAGAGAGAGAGAGAGAGAGAGAGAGAGAGAGAGAGAGAGAAAGAGAGAGAGAGAGAGAGAGAGAAACAGGCAGGCAGACAGACAGACAGACAGAAAGACAGAGGATTGATGAAGACTGGGGTGTAGAGGTTGATGTCAGACAAATAAATACTGAAAGGCAGTGTGGTCATGTGCAGCGACAGAAGAGTGAGAGACTGAATAGGAGAGCGTACGAGAGTGAGGTAAATGAGAGAGGGAGCGAGAGATGAAGAACGAGGTGGATGGATTAGGTGTGAGGGAGGAAAGAATAAGCAACAAACAGAAGGTGTTGAGTCACAGAAATTGGGGTCGTTACTGAGTAGGGACGGAAACCGTTGAACGTTGACGCTCCTTTAGACTGTAAGTTTGTGTGGCCTGTGTATCTACGTAACTAAGTCTCTCTCTCTCTCTCTCTCTCTCTCTCACACACACACACACACACACACACACACATCGTACCTGGAACAATACAGGGATAATTGGCCATAATGACTACCATATGCCCACCCCTCCCTGCCCTTTTTATGGCATTATTCCTTTGTTTAAATCTGACTCGAGTTTCCTGCCATTTATTGTCTTATTTCAACCAACTCAGGACGTATTTTCATATTTTTTTTTTTCGTATTATTTATGATTTTGTTCAGCTTAGGAGAGACTTTCAGAACTGGAGGGATTAGATATATCATTCATTAACCCCTTCATTACGAGAAACCTTTATTAAGTGTAAAAATCTTAAGATATTTGTAGTATCATCATAAATACGTTTGAAACTGAAATGGTTATGGAATCTCAGGAGATCTCATTATGTGTATTTTTCTGAGATTCATCAAGATTTTACATATATTCAGATATTGTACTCTTTACTGTACATTATCACGTCGTATCTCACCCAATCATTAGTGGGAATAAGGGTCGGGAAAACAAAGGAGTGAGCACCACAGAAAAGCAACTGACCATATATCTTAAAAACTATCGGCCCCAGTGGTAAAGGACTATTGTAGAGTTATATCAACCAACGTTTTAGACAAACGTTTATAAAATTCTTATAAAGTATCCTTGGAAGTTTGCTGCCCCCTGAAGATTATGATACATGGCTTTTATCAAGGCATTGCTCGTTGTTGCTTTATTTATCGTAGGAAAATGAACGAATGTGTGTGTCTGCAAAACTGCAGCATAATGAATGGAAAACAAAGGGAATAAGTTCACACGAATAAACAGAAGCAAAACACAATGCTTATCATACAGTCGAAGGAACCCTCTTCTTAATCATCTGAAAACTTTTATAATGATGTTATTAGTTAGAGTATCCAGTGCTTTTGTGATGGAGATAAACACACTGAAAGCTGTTGAACGGAATACGAAATAACGCCATATTATACTCTTATACGGAAAACCTACTTACGTAAGCTGGGAGAAATAATTGTGGAGGTTTACAATAAAAAGGGAGGTGAACATTTATAAATTATCTTATACTCGCTTAAAGGCCGCCTTCGGCGGCCTCCACTCAAAGTCAAGTCACTTCCTATCTTCAGAAATGAGTCATAACTACGAAACCGGTGGCCCGATTGGACTGGAAATTATTTTATTCTTCAAGTTAGAGCAACTATACTAAGTTACAACAACATTCACAGCCAGCTACTATGGTACCACAGCCAACCACCAAAAACAGCACACTCACATCAGTAACCAACACAACCATCACCACAGTTGGTCCTGACAACCACAATCAATCATATCAACCAACTGCACAATCATATCATTATAACACTACCCAAAAATCTGTCTTCTTCCCCCACCCGCGACAATTCCACAAAGGTGTTCGAATATGTGTCATCGTGGCAGCGTCTCGCCCTCCGTCCCATTCCAGTTAAGGAAGCGGTGGGCAACGCCTAACATCCGACAAGTGGGTCTGGTGCCCGCCCCATCACCCAGCTTGTACAAATGGCACCGCAGTTTTGCATGCCCCAAGTATGCCCGCTCCTAAGGTATATGTTTTGTCAGGCGCGATGAGAAGTGGGATGTCGGGGATCCAAGTTTAAGCGAGACAAAGCATCGCGCCGTCCATACTTTTGGTTTGTCTGCATTATAATGGAGTTTTAATTCCATCATTTTTGTCACTCACTAATTACAAAGGGTCTCCCTAAAGAAGAAGAAAATTTTTTGGTAGAAGGAAAACATGGTTCTTAAAAACGTTTCTTGCCACAGTGGTTAAGAAAGACTTAGAACGACAGTTAATAGTAATATGTCCCGGCATTCTTATTTAATAATTTTCGAACAATAACGAGAATGATAATCAACATCATCTTACTCATATTTATTATGAATACGTGAGGTCGGGAGACCTAAAACAGAGCACTCTGATCTCCTTGCCGATAGAATGAAAGACGCAGATTTTTCACTTATACTTTCCTCCCCTGATATTGCCTTAGTATTGGAGAGGATGTGACTTCTCATGCACGATTGTGGCAGCTCTTTTCCCTTTTCAATCGCCTCTTACCAAACGAAAGGAATATGTAAGCTGTATTATTTATTGTTTATCCGCGGATATAGATGATGTGTTAATGAAACTTATTACTTCTCTGTATGCTGTGAAAGTAGCATCATCCAACAACACACGCTGCATTATTATTTAATATCGAAGGTTGTGTCGGTTCTGTTTTATATGTCCCTCTTATGTCTCAAAAGGTACTTTTTTTTTTTTTTGTTTACTTGTACCATGATTTCCATGGCTAGTTAGCTCTGCGTAGTTTGTTCACACACACACACACACACACACACACACACACACACACACACACACACACACACACACACACACACACAAAGCGAATACTCTTACAAAACAAAGACACACAATTACAAGCACATTCCAATGTACTGTACAACTTCAGTGCAGTCAGTGTCAAGTCCACCTGCAAACATCGTCATATATGTTGTCTCATATACGTCTATGACAACTCTAACTTACTGTCGGGCGATATCACTGAGTGGCTGCATAATCGATATGCCTGTGGTAACCAACCATCCAAACTGGCACGGTAAGCACCCAACAAACATTCAACAGAATACGACACGCACAGTCTTTTTACAAAACAGGTCCTCAGTTCATTTGTACCTACGGAATGATTCTGATAAAGAGGCCCTGCCCGAAGGTCTCGGGGTCGACGGACTAGGAATCGAACAAAGCTAACTGGGTTCACGGTACACTAAACTCTGTTCACTTTATGTAGGTATAAAATTGCCATATTTCCATCTTGAATGTTCAGCTGTAACAAGATATCGCTAGAATAAGGTGCTTGTCATGAAAAGGTCCAATGGAAACTATGCAGGGCCTGAGTGCTGTCCTACTCCGCCACAGAACTACGAGAAATAGGCAGCAGAAGAACGACAAACTTTACCTGAAGGACTCGATGCAAGGCTGAAAAGAAGGAGTACACGGTGAAGGGTGACCAGGAGTGGTGGAGGAGGTTGATAACGAGTTGTGACAGAGACTCTGGAGGCTTCATTGTTGCATTCACGATGGATACATTTTGACGGGTGTTCGTAAAGCGCATCGGCTAAGCTGTAGTACAGTATATGTGGAGATTATTATGGCTGTAAGGAAGAGTCAGGATTCCGAAGGCTTCTATGATGTGAATGATTGTGTGACCCATTTCACTGGGAAAGTTCGTGTCAGTTCTCCCACTTTCGTAAATTCCTCGCTTCTGGACCCCACCTTACTCCATCTTTAGGTGTGACTAATTAAGGGTCAGGGTGATGATGATGATGATGATGATGATGATGATGGTGATGAATGTCTGGTAGCAGATGCATGACAGCAATGGTATTAGCAGAAAACAGGTGTAGTTATAAAGTAAATATTCATCATCATCAACATCATCATCATCATTATCAACATCATCATCATCATCATCAATCTAATCCTTTTCCCATTCAAACACTGAGTAAGACGGCATCCTAAATAGAAAATGACAAAATACAAAGGTGGAAAAACAGTGGCCTTTTCTATTTGACAGGTCAGGCAAAAACAAGAACCGACTGAGTAATTTAACACATACACTGATCACCTCATTCAGTCCGGTAACATCACACCAGTGCCTCCCAAACCCACTGTTATTTGAAGCAGAATGAAAGTAATATTTGATTTCTTACTTTCTTAACAGGTTCTTGGATTATCCAACAAATAATTCTTTCCCAAGACTTTCAGGCAGGCCAAATACCCGAAGCGCTGTAAAGCCGACTGAGGGCAGCATTGTGAGTAGCTTTAGCAATTTTGTGACACTTCCTTTATTAATTCTGCACATTACACCTTCATGTATGTTACTAATGCAAACTGTGTCGACGTTAAAACAACATAAACAGCATGCAAGGTAGATCATGGTGTAATATACAAATTACTTGTATATGACAACGGAATAGGTGCTAGGAACCTTCCTGTCCCACTAATACGGAGTCTATCATTGTACATTGTAACCACATTCCTTTATAACCAAGTTTTTGCACTAGCTGTGTCAGGTTCGTATAATAAATTACCCGTGTAAGATCCTATAATAAACAAACGACAAACTTTCCTATCATTTATCACTATTATGGTCGGGACAACTTTAGTAATATTTTCCTGCTCACTGTAGACGATTTTATTCATAAGAGAGAGTCATAGAAAGGTATATATAACTCCTCTAATTGGAAAAGCCTCTTCTAAACCGAATAAACTCAAATATCAGCTAGAATTATAATGAGAAATACATCCCCGTTTTGAAGAAGTAACTTAGCCTTTATCATTCTTTTTCTGTGCCTGCCCTCCTCTCTTCCTGTTTCTCCCATCTTTCCTGTCACTTCTTATTGCTTTTATTTCCTTTACAGGTGGCTTTACATTGAGTGACAAGCCAAATGGTTTCCTGTAAGCCAGGAAACCATTTACAACGCTGGGTGGTAACCATATAACCAAACCATACGTGCTCCCTACGTGTCAAGAAGAGGGTTGGTGGAAGGTTAGTGTCCCTCCCCATAAAACAACTAACTCAAAGTCAAATGGCCACCCCTTACGGGATTGTGGCGTCTGGCAATAGATAGATAGACAGATAGAAAATATCCCGTACTATATCACATACCCGACAAGATGAATTGTAAACCAAATTTGTGTTTGTCACCCGAAACAACTAACCTGAGAAGCTTGTAATTTCAGAGCTAAGACAGTGTGAACTGAGGAAGGATGCAAACTGACAACTGCTATTATGCGGAGATTATCGCATTAAAAGAGACAGCCCAAGAAGTACTGACCAAATATGTCTGTCAGCGCTTCGTTCATGGTATATTAAGCTGTGTGGTCCACCCTTGAGTCTTGCCCTTACCATGATTAGGGCGGTAACACGCTGGATCTATGTTACACCTGGGCTACACCTTAACGCTTTCACTAGGCCACTTTTTTTGTCTCTTATTTTGCTCTTGCTAACTCCGAACGACTTAATTCATCCGCGGAGAACATCCTCGTAATGAAGAGCTTCACATTTATGCTTTATTCCGGCTACCGCCAAATAACGCATTTCAGTTGAGGGAAACCATTTTCCTCAAAAAAGCTAGAGTTTACCTCCATTTGGGCATTGTTATCCTTTTCTTATCATCATGTTCTTTTCTGCTGTTCTTATAGCCCTTGGATTAATAAGTATTTCATGCCATATTTCTTTTCTTCCTCCAACTAAGCTCACAATTTTTTTTCCTAATATACCTTTGCCACCCCTTTCCTCCTATTGACCAATTTTCTTTTCATACTTTTATATAATCTGATTTATTCAATATTTTTTTTATTTACATCCATCTCTCTCTTGGTATCACAAACGCTTACAGCTTTTTTTTTTCTTTTCTTAATAGTGCTGCCATTTTCTTTCTCTCCCCTTCCGATTTCCCGTTCATGCTTTTATAGACCTTGAGTAATTTAGCAAGTCAACATCCTCCTCCTAATTTACTCCTTCATTAGCTGGGTGATAATACTGTAATGCTAACTTAGATACAGTCACACAGGACCAACACTTCACAAACTTTTTTTTTTCTTTCAGCCTCGTCTTGCCTCTCTCCTTGCCATGTATTCTGTTTTTGTTTGCAATGCCATTCAGTCATTAAACTTTTGGCAACGATGAATTTCTGTGAATTAATCCATTTCGTCCGTAGTATGCTAGGCAGGAATGATTGAAGAAGCTCTTAATACTCCTCAATTATCTCCTCTGTCATCATCAAATCATCTCACTTCCTTTGATTCATCATCTTTCTTTTCTTCGTTTTCTATTAGCTCTAGTTTTGCCAGGTAGCATTTCGGCCTTTCCTTCTTTACAATATCCTTTATTATTGGATTATTTGAACCCCATTCTAACAGACTTAATAATATAATTCTTCTTACATTATTAACTTTACCTTTTCCTACAATTATACTAAATATGTCCCATACCTTTTCGTGTCTTTATGTTTTCTATTTATTTCAAAGTTTGTTATTTATCTGTTTTCCACAAGCTCTTGTGTCATTGCTTGTAATTCTATTCTCATTCCCTCCTTGATATGTATCCATGAAACATCTTTATTGAAGCTTATGTAAACTTGTCTCAAAAGACGAGAATTATAACATGAAAATCGGCCTGTTTGACCCTATTTTTCATTTTATTATTCACTCAGGTTTTTGAAAACTGTGTGAAGCACGGTAAAGGAATGAACAAGAATGCTCATTGGCAAGATACGCTCAAGAAAGTGTATGAGGAAAGCCCGTATTCTAATCCCTCTTTATTTATCATCACCATATTACTATCGTCTTTTGGCTGACTCCTGTAGCTGGTGATCCCAAGATGTCCATGCATCTTGTCCCTTCTCGGTAGCAACCCCCCTTTCCTGGACACCTCCGGCCCCCAATATACTCTCCAGCCTTATCTCTTCATTTCCCCTCTGTATGCAAGCCAACTCTCATACACATTCACAAAGCCTCCTCCACAGTCGCTGCATTATATTTATTAACCAGTGAAACGTTCATTCCTTTTTCTGCCTCCACTGTTACCTTTGGCGCAGGTTTTGCCGAGCGCACAAACCATTTTTTTTTTTTTAATGTGTCCGACTCTGGGCATAGGCTTCACAGCCTGCTATCAAGGCCAGTAGTCCTCCTACATATACCTCTACATGTCACTACTTCGGCGCTAACACCCACTGTCCATATTGAATACATGCTAGGGCTGTCTCATACAGGACTGGTGTATTGGTATTAGCGGGGGTATTTTTACATGTCGGCAGGTCTTCTAGTAGATCAGTAACGTCTGATTTAACGAAATTCAAATCCTTATTTACATTAGGATTTCAATAAAATCCTTAATAACTCCCGTATCTCCCTAGTGAAACTTACCATGCTGGAGATTTTTAAAGTTAGGATGAAAACGGGTCATTTGTGGAATCGACCCCTTATTAGGCTCAAGGCTGATATTCTAGGCGATATTAAAGGCTTGGAAGCACCTCTCCCTCAGGCGCTCTATTTGCCATTATACCTTGACATTCTCTCACATGCTTCATATATCTTTTTAGTAACGTCGCAATTTACACTACTAACATATAAAGAGATCCTGAACTACAGTGGTGAAAATTCATGGCTAAGGGAGACTTCTTGCAAAATCTCCATTGCCACTCACAGTCATACTCTCCTTCCATTTCTTGGTCATCCACCAAGATTTCCTCCTTCCTTCGTCCTCCGTAATCCACCCTTCCGCCAAGATTATAATCTGGCCTGGTAAATGACCTGGAGGAGATAGGGTTGAGGAGAGGAGGGGGAAGGAGCCCTGAAATACATGTGCTGTCGAAGAAAATGAGGGTGAGAAAATTAAGTGCAAAGAGAAGGGAGAGTGGTAGTTAGGGAGAAGGAGACGACCTTGAATTATGAAGGTGAAAGTGCTTGTGGAGAGAGAGAGAGAGAGAGAAAGAGAGAGAGAGAGAGAGAGAGAGAGAGAGCGGGGGGAGTGGGGCTGGGACTGCACCACTGAGGCAAAAAAGTGTGCAGAAGGAGGAGGGTTTAGATGACGAAGATAGGGTACTAGATGGATGAGAAGGGATGGAAAGACAAAGAGGAGAGAAAAGGAGAAAAGGAGAAAAGAAGAAAAAAAGGGCAGGGTTGGGAGAGTATACAATAGATAATATGGAAACAACGAATGTGGAAAATTAGGAGGGTTAGATGAGGAAAATAAGCAACAGGATAAAGTAAGAAGTACAATAGGATGATCGTAAAAAGAAAACATGGGAGAAAGGAGAAAATTGAGATGGGTAATGAGAGAGAAGAATGGGAAGGGTAAGCACTGAGGCAAAAAAAACTGAGAGGCGAGAGGGTTTAGATGAAGATAAGAGGGTTCAGGATATTGTGGTAAGATGGAACGAGGGATGAGCAAGCTAGCGAAGAGAGGAAGAGGAGGGAAGGGGAGAAGGAAGTGAGGGTGGGACGAAGGAGAGATGAAGAGAAAGGAGGGAGAGAGGAAGGAGAGAGAGAGAGAGAGAGAGAGAGGATAGGTGGGAGGGAGAAAAAGAGGGAGGAAACAGGGAGAGAAGGGAGGGAGAGAGGAACGGGAGAGGGAGGGACAGAAGAGAGGGAGGGCGGGAAGGAGGAAGGAGAGAGGGAGAAAAGGGAAAGAGGGAGGAAGAAGAGAGGACAGGGGGGAGGGTCGAAGGAGAAATGAAGGAAGGAAGGAGGAAGGGAGAAAGATAGGAAAGAGGGAGGGGGAAGGGGGGAATAAGGGGGGTACAGGTAGGAACGAGGGAGGAACGAGGGAGGAAGATAGGAAAGAGGGAGGGAGGGAAGGGACTAAGGAGGGAACAGGGAGGAAGGATGAAGAAGAATGCAGAATGAGGCAGGGTTAGCATGGCTGCAATATTGGAGAGAGAGAGAGAGAGAGAGAGAGAGAGAGAGAGAGAGAGAGAGAGAGAGAGAGAGAGAGAGAGAGAGAGTAAAACAGTCAGATAGACAGACAGACGGAAAGAAAAGAGATAAACGCAACATCAGAGACGAGATTCTATTGCTAGTCTTGTTTCTTCGAGATTCAGGCTATAGGCAACCACAGTCTGTCTAATTGAACAAACCCATCAACCGCAAGCAAGCAATAGACCCTGCAGGGCCGTCCGGCGCAGTGAACCAATGTTCTCTTGCGGCTAACTACCCTTCACCAGAGCAAGGCGAGGGTAATATTATGTATTTAAAGCTGGCGTAGATGTGGCCATGTTTTCACTCAGGATTCTTTATTCCTTTCATAGGTGGGGGTTGTGTCTGGCCTCTGGCTATCTCCTGATGACGCAAATAATTTTAACAGACTTGTGTCTACCGTCAGTGTCAAATATTTCTTCTTAAAGGACTCTGTAACTGAGATGAAACGTAAAGATAATAGATACTGCATAGTCCAGCCATCTCTTCCTCCATTTGGTGTCAAAACAACCTTCCCAAACCCAATTTCGCCTAATCCAAGGATTTAATTAAATGGGGGAAATTAAATTGGTTCTGTGGGGTCAATAAAAAGCTTGATTTTCCTCCTATTCCACTTTTTTTCTATTGTTGAGAGGTAATATGTAATTAGTATATTAACGTAACTGTTGAAAACTAACCCATAACCAGAAATTGAGGTGCACTGATAGACTAAACTAGTATCCAAGGCTGACAAAGTTAGGCTAACGACCGCCTCCATGGCCCCCGCCGCTGACCTCTCCCCCAGTACTACAACTGCCTCCGTCGCTGTTTCTACCAGTGCCACCATTTCATCAAAACCTTCAAAGACAATAACCATTGACAGGCTATATTCATCTTCTTCCATGTCATCTTCCACATTTATACGTTCAGTTGACTCTGTCACTTGCTTATTTTCTTCTCGTTTGCAGTTGAAATAGCGAGTCAGCTCTTGTTTACTGTCCCAGCTGACTGGGGTAAACAATAGGATTGCTAGGTTGGCAATTTTCAAGCCAAATTTCTCAAATGTGGCTTTTGCAAAATTGTTTGGCCTCAGATTATTCTGTTTGGTAGCAGTGCTTCATGGTTCTTGTTCGGGAATTATTCGTCAATTGTGTCAACCTGCCAGAGTATTTTTTTTTTTTTTTTTTCCCGCCAACTGCAAATCTGTCTAACGTAAACCCGCCAAAATGGAGGGCTTACAGTATTGTGTTTTCCTGCCGTGTGCTGTGCGGTGTTACATATTCTTCTTAACATTCCCTAAGTCACGTGGAAATAGTGGAGGACACAACTCATGGTTCACTCGGCCCTTCATTCCTCACGTGTGCTGTTATGCTGTGTTATGGTAAGTAGTGTTACATCTTTCTCTTTATGGTCTCTGTCGCGTGAAAATAGTAGGAGACATAACTCTTGGCTCACTCTGTTCTTCACTCCTCACGTGTGCTCTGCTATGCTGTGCCAAGGTGTGGTTTGTTACGGTGTTAAATTTTCCTTTTTATGTTGTCTGTCATGAGTCAGTGGATGGAACCGTATGCGTCAACTCTTTTCTTCGCTCATCACCTGTGTTGTTCTGTGTTGTGTTGTGTTTGTTTTGTTGTGCTGTGTTGTACTGTGGTGTTTAATCTTCCTCTTAATATTGCCTCAGTCACATGAAAGCATCTCGGGACATAACCCTTGCCTCACCCTATTCCTCCCACCCCACCTGTGCTCTGCTGTATTGTGGAGTGCACTGTTGTGAAAAGAAATATGAAACTTCCATCAAGACTACCGTGTTATGAAGGTTAATGTGATGTGAAGCTGTGTCAGATGTGCTATATTGTGCTGTAAAAATTTATATTAGGTGAACTATGCTGTTCTCCGATGTGGTGCTAAATTTTCCTCTTTATGCAACCCCAGTGATGCTTACATATTTGACGGGGAGATAACTCTTACCCCACTCCGTTCTTCTCTCCTCACCTGTGCAATAGTTTGCTATACAATGATATCCCGTGCTGATCTGTTCTGCGCTGTTATGTGCTGTGCTGTTAGATTTTCATTAATACTCGGCGCCATAACTCTTGCGTCACTCTTTTCTTCTGTCCTCCCCTATCCGTGTTGTGTTGTGCTGTGCTGTGCAGGTAAGGCTTCCATATTAGTTGAAGCATAGCTTTTGCTCCATTCTGCTCTACCTCCTCACCTGTGTTGTCTAATGCTGTGTTATATTGTGCTGTTCTGTTACCAATGATCTGACAACTGAAATCAGGATTGCTGTGTTCTGATGGCTTATGTGCTGTGATGTGCCGTATGATGTCAGATGTGCCTTTGTCTATAGATTTCATGCGTCGACTCACAACTGGATATAGAGGAAGACCGATTAATCGTTCGCTGTGCAAATCTTTTTTTTTTTTTTTTTTTTTCTGTGGCACCAGGTTGTTCTTAAACGTGAAGCCAGTGAACTGCTGGCATAAGTTACCCATCTTCTGTAGTCCATCCTCCTCCATATGGGGGACAGGGAAGTAGATGAGGGACATTTGTGTGACTAGCCTTGAATCACCTGGTTATATCGATGCACATGATAGCGTCCTCATCAGCACGACAAAACTCATGTCCACATATATGCAAATATTATATAAAAATGTGAAATGAAGAATCGTCCACTCCTATTTCATTTAGTGAGTAGTGGTATTATAAATATTATCATGTATAAATGTTGCATACAATTTTCTGTACATACATATGCACATAAACAGGGTTAATTATTGAAATCATGTAATGTTATATTCCAATGCCGTGTTCCTGTTCCACACAGCACTACCACCACCACCCTTACATGTTATTTTATTTTGTCCGGCCATAGCACAGCGGGTTGGGTACATGTCTTGGTTCCTGTACCCCGTCTGACGCCCTTACATGGTTCCTTCCCGCTGAGCCCGTGCTGCTCTCTCACGCTTTGACCCACCCACCCCTTACTACCTCCCCCTACCCCTTCTTGATAACCCCCTTCTCCCTCCCCCCCTCCCTTCTTCCTCATCCCTCTTTTTCCCTTCCCTTCGTTTCATCCTGATTTTTTGTCATAACCAACTTACCACCCCACCCCTTTTCCTATCCTCTCATCTCAGTCTCTTTCCTTACCCCTCCCTCCTCTCTCATGCCCCACTTCCTCCTTAATTTCATCTTTTGACTTTCCTTTTCATCCCTTATCCCTCTCTCTCCCTGTCTTTCATTTGTGCCGTCTCCTTTCATTCATTCCCCATCCTTCCTCCTGCATCCCTCTTTCATTCGCTTTCATTCACCCTTTCAGTAGCCCTTACCTCTCTCTCTCTCTCTCTCTCTCTCTACCTACCCACCTTCCTACCTACCCACCCACCTACCTAGTATTATACATAGTTCTGCTTTTCTTACTTTTTTCGCTTTCCGTATTCACTCTGATTTGATTGCAAAGTGCTTACTTGTTGTATGAATAAACACAAACATATGTTACTACATATACAAGGTTGTTTTTATAAACAAATCTCAGCCTATTCATGTATGCCTCACGCTCAAGCATCTCTTATGGCTCTGCTCCATGCGTATCAAAATTCGCTACGTTTTTCTGTCTCCCTACCAGTTTTCATCCTGTCCCGCCTTTGTCCCTTTTTCATCCGTGTGTGTGTGTGTGTGTGTGTGTGTGTGTGTGTGTTGTTAAGAATAAAAGTTTGCTTACTATTCCAGTCTGTTTTCTTTGCACTTAGGGCTTGTCCTTCCTTCCCGATTCAGTGTAACAAAGACAATCGTATATGTGTTGAAAAATATACTTAGCCTTTTTCAGCTTCAATTTACTTGCCGCCAAAGAAACTTAGATGTAGAGGTTGCTGAATATTAATTCAACTTTCGTCGCTGACTGAACCCTTTTCAATCCTGTTTTTTTTTTTTTTTTTTTTTTTTTCTCAGAGGGTACCACACACACAACTGACTTTCCTGCTTTTATCCCTTCAAGTTCGGATGGTGGTGTCCTCTCCTACTTTCGTGGATGAGTTCTGGGATGGCTGAAGCGTGCCATTTTGGACACACATCATTTGTCAGAGTTGGGGCAGTTGGAAAGTCTGGTGTGATGGAGAAGGCTGGATCATCCCTGCACGTGTCCTCTCCCTCCTCCCACGCAGACGACACGCCGACTCCGCTCATCCTCAAAGACTGGGGACAGTTTTCTCCACAGATTCATATTATTTCCTGCACCTCTCGCATACCAGATTATTTCTCTGTATGACTTGCTGATATAGTGTTAATGGTTATTTATGCAATCCATGTGTATACTAAGTCGCTAAGGAAGAGGCGTTCCGAAATCGCTGAAGACGCATAGAATACAGCACTGCATCACGCCTGCCCACTACCCTGCCCATCCTACACAAAGCACGGGATCATAATACCACTTAGGCTCAGGGTGTGGTAAACGCACTCACCTACACCACCATAATTTACTCCTAATAGAGAATTCGGGCAGCACATGTTCTGTGTGTGTGTGTGTGTGTGTGTGTGTGTGTGTGTGTGTGTGTGTGTGTGTGTGTGTGTGTTCCTCTGTGTTCCTCTGAAACTTTCCTTACTTTAATTACTTCCCCCTTCTTTCCCACCTCTCTATTTATTAAATTCCTCTTCTTTTTTCCCCCTCTCACTCCTTCTCCTTTTCACTTCGCTGCCTCTACTAATCCTTACCTGCTTCACCCCTCCTTATTCTGCCAACCCTTCTGTCTCACTTTTCTCTCTCTTCTTCCGACATACCCACTCACTTTCTCACTCTGCTTTCCCCGTCGTGCAAGTCCTGTCCATATTCTCACCCACTCATTTCTCTCTTCTTTCATCCTTTCCCCTCCTATCTTGCAGCTCCTAACCCTTCTCTCTCCCTTTTCTCCCCCCTACTGTACACCTCACTTCTCTCCCTCACCCCCCTCGCACCTGTCATTATCTAGTCTTTCCAACTCCCCCCTCCCCCTTTCCCCCCACCTTTTTTTTTTTTTTTTTTCAATTCCTTCTCCTACTTTCCTCCATCTCACCGTTCGCCTCTTCCCCTCCCCTTCCTTCTTTCTCCATTCTCCCCCTCCTCCCTTGGCCCACCCTACTCGCCCCTCTTCTCGTGCTGTGCCTCCATAACACCACAGTACACTTGGCCTGGTCCACGTAGCAAATCCATACGGTACTGAAGCTGATGGTCGCTGCTTCACCATCATTACTGTACTGCCGGCTGCAAATTACTAGCCTAACCACACACACACACACACACACACACATGCACACACACACACACACACACACACACACACACACACACACACACACACACACACACACACACACACACACACACACACACACACACACACACACACACACACATTGCCTGTCCTTTGGGTTAGGTTATGCTGGATTACGTTATGTTGGGTTGGGTTACGGTGGGTCGAGTTGGATTGGGTCTGATTTGGTAGGGTTGGTTTGTGTTAGGTTGGGCTGGGATGGGTACGGCAGGAATATTTTGTTAGGCTGCGTTGGGTTGGACTGAACAGCGTTGGATTGGGTGGAATGGGCTATGTTCGGTTAAGTTTGGTTTGGTTAGGTTAGACTGTATGGCGATGGGTTAGATTAGGTCATTAATACATTGCTCGCTGTTAATTACGCGGAACACACGCATACACACACAAACGCAGGAGTGTGATTACTAGCGGAAGCATCACAAGCTTGAATAATTGCTTCATTATCGATTTCCCTAAGTTTTATTACCGAATCCCTTATTTCATTAAAATTTAAGTGAGATGTTTATTACACAGGCCTTGGTAAGTATATTTGTTGTTTAATTATAAGTTATTTGGCTACCAAGAAAAAGGTTGATATACCCCCCCCCCCACTTTAATCCGTGCCTGTAGTAACATGGCCTGTCCTTTTGGCTATGGTGTTTGTACCTGCGAAGCCTCAGGCCCGTAGTATCAGGATTCAAATCCTGGTGCGGGTATCTGGCGCCCTTTGTGGGTTGGTGGGTAAGACGAGTAACTAGGATGACGTCTTGAGAGAGCAATTGTGGTAATACCGATGATGAAGTGATCTTGTATCATAAGGCAGTGGTTGAATAAGCCACCACAAGCTCAGTGGCATAAGTCACGGAGATGAGTATCGCAGCTAAGTGCCTCCTGATGTCTGCCCTTTTTAGGTGGTACGAGGTTGCTTGCAAGCCAGGTGTTGGATGGTGGTATTGCTACATTCCCACACCCCTTTTAGTCGCCTTTTATGCCTGTGGGAAGCAGGTAAAGTAGAGAGGGGCGATATTATTGGGCGGCTCTGCTACCTAGTTATATAGATGTCCCTCATCTACCCCCCAGTCTACCGATAATGGGATGGTGGATTGGCGAAGAAAGACATCTTCAGCCACCAGTCTACCGGGTTCACGTTTCAAATGAAGCTGATCTTTCAATGATAATATTAATAATAATAATAATAATAATAATAATAATAATAATGATAACAATAATAATGATAATATGAGTAATAATGATGATAATGATGATGATGATGATAATGATTATTAATATCATTATTATTTTTATTATTAATTATATAAGAAGAAAATAACATTAACAGCAAAAACAACAACAATTACTACTATTACAGTACTTCTACCACTATTGCTGCTACTACTACTGTACTAATACTACTTCGACTATTCTCGTAAAGCAGGTTTACGGCATTTTCACTTCCTTATCCCCAAGATGTAATCCATCTGCTTCCTCCCCCCGTCTCCCGCCTCCATGCCGTGGCCACCACCAGCACCACCCTGGCCACACACAGCGTGCAGCAGCCCGGTGTGCGGTGACGCAGTGTCAGGGTTGGGCTGGTTCATCACAGCCGCATGACAATACACAGAATCGGCTCACAGGCAGCACCAGTGACGGCAGTGAGTGGGGAGCATGGATTAGCTGATGCACTCGCATTTATTCCTGTTTCTGTACAGAAAACCTCCCATAGTGAAAGGATTAATGAAATGAATTTTTGCTGACATCTTCAGTACTAATGTTAAAAAAAAATGACGCTTTTTAGTTAACCATTAATAACGCTGGAACACTCTTTTAAGCCGAATGGAGTCGTATGGGAGTGTATGTATGTATATATCTATATATGCAGTATCTATATCTACCAATATTCATCTTTCTATCTTTCTATATATGTATGTGTGTACGTATGCATGTATCTAACTATTAAACTGTTTATATATCTATATCTATATATAAATATATATCTGTCTATCTATCTATCTATCTATCAATCAATCGATCTATCTGTCTATCTATCAATCAATCAATCAATCAATCTATCTATATCTATCTATCTATCTATATAAATAGGCTTAAGTGTCATTACAGATTTTTCACTCTCATAACTTGGTAAGGTTTCCCAGTGGCAAATAAAACTGTGCGTCGGCAGTCAGAGGAATACAGATTAGTCCTCCATCCAGGTGTACAGTAAATGTCAATGAAATTTGTGTCTAATACCTTAGTTTTTTCACTTTATTTCAAGGTTGGACGAAATCTGACGCAACGAACAATTTTAAAAAAATATGTGATGGTAGTGCTGTGGTCAAGACTGCTACACACCAGCATATTACCCACAGTCATCATAATCACCATAATAACTCTGATTGAGCCTAATAACCATCTGTTTATTGGCTCGCTAATGAGAAAAACAAAATTGCTTCTCACTGAGCTCCTGTTTTGAACCGAACAATATTTTCAGAGTTTTAATTGCTTTTCCAGTTTCGACAACTTTTTCTATAACTATTACAATAAATTTTGGAGAGAAGTTATTTAGTACGCAGTTAAAGCAAATAATGGCCAGATGTAATCCAGTAACTCTCATGCCATTATTTATGTATTTATTTTTTGTACGTTTTAACTTCTTCAGTTCAATATCCTATTTTTACATTTTATTCTTGCTACCAAGATTTTTTTTTCTTTTTTATTCCTAGGGGGATATCCGGAAGTGAAAAGGTTAATGAAGAGTATCTACCTGATAATATTCAAGCACTTTTAATCAACTGATTTCTTATGCTTTTAACCCTGAACAATAAAGGTTATCAAAGCTAATTTAGTCACTGGATGGTGGTAAAATTAAATAAATAAATAAATAAATAAATAAACGAAAAAGAGCATGTCAAATTGACGCAACTGGCTATGACGTGTTTCACTGATATAGTCTTGATACTTTCACACCATTTGATTACGAGTGAGGAATGTTTACTCTCAGTTAACTTTGGAAATGAGCGGCCCTGCCCGACCCGACCTCATCCGACCGTCACGCTAAGCAGAAACTAACTTTACTCCTATGTGAATTAGAGCTGAATTCTTTATGCATGTGATACAGTCATTTAAATAATTTTATCAACGAAAATTTGATCCATAAAGGTGAAAGAACCCCTAGGAATCTCGAGTTTTCCCATGGAGTAGGTGTGTTTCTTTGTCTGTGTGGAAGTGTGTGTGTGTTTCTGTGTCGGTGTGAGTGTACGTGAGAGAATGTCTTTCGTTCCAGTAGTTTTCGTTGTTCAGCTACCATCATGAAGAAATAATATACATACATATATACAGCATCTAATCCTGTGTTGCCTCATGAGGAGCGTTGAAGCCCGGGGCTAGGCAAGTTGGTCCCGACATTAAAGATGAAAGTGATCAGCCTCACTCATCCCTGAGTGGCATTTCGTGAGCAATAAACCCCAACCATCCCTTGGATATAAACTTTTACAGGCTCAATCCGACTGGAGCGCCTTAATTACCCACTAAACCACCAGGCGCCATAGTTTGGTTGTATGGTTACCACCCAGTGTAGTAAATGGTTTCCTGGTGTACAGGATACCATTTGACTTTCACTTAGTGTAAAGTCATCCATTGACAGAAGGAAGAGGAAAGAAAGATAGAAGACGAAGGAAGTAAAGAAGGAAGGACGAGAGGAAAGGGTAGTCACCCGAGAGCAGCACTACATCGAGTGAGTGATATATCAGAGGGAAATTGCGATGACATGGCGCTCTCTCGCTCGTCATGCTCTCACAATGTGCATTTTACTTGTTTAGCATCTCCATATCGAAACGTCTCTTCAATGTTTCTTAGCTCACTCTGAAATAGTAGTCCTCAACATCTGGATACGGAAAACGCTAAGAAATGGAAAATGTTTTTAGATGTAAATTGTCCCAGTTGGTCTAGAAGACAAGCATATTTCAAAGCCAGAAAAGCCTTTTTTGTACCTAGGCCAACATCACAAAGTCAACAAAAAAAGCCATACATCAGAGTACCATACGTGTCAAATCTCAGCCTAGTGAAGTCTGTGAGTCATGATTTCGATGTAAACACTACATATAGATAAAATTTCACCTTATGACCAATGTCAGTAAAGAATAAACTCATTAGTAACGAAACTGCAAGGGTGCACAAAATTCTATGTAGAGACGTGACTTAGTTTATATTGGTGGAACTGGAAGGGATTTTGACATTCGCATTAAGGAACACAATTATGCTTGTAGGACAGGCAACATAAATAATGCAGTGTATGTTCACTTTTCAAAAAACGAACATAGAATCGTCTGGAAATCTAGCAAAATTTTGCACAAATGTAGTAATTATGAGAAACGTTGGATAGTAGAAATTGTATGTATAGAAGAGATCTAATAAACTAAGCCATAGTGAAGAAATGTATGAATTAGATCCAGTAATGAGAGGATTAGTGGCAAGGTCCTTGCCGCCCCTTGTAATCCCTCACTCAGGTCGTGGACAGTGTAGAAGGGGTGTCAGTCCAGATCGAAGGCTGTGCGGTTGGATAAAACCAGGTGTGGTTATCCTGTTAGTCCAAGAGCATTAGCTCAAATATAGGTCAAAGGTGGAATAAATTAGTAACAAGCTGAAAATTTGCACAGAGGTCCAGGAAAGTGTCCTAAATAACATACTAAAAGTCCCCAGTGATCCTGCTTGAGGAATTCTCACAATTCAAGATGGCGTCCAATATGGCTGCCGATATCACTTTTCGATAGGATCTTTACAAATAAGAATAATTCAGACACAAATACTGTCACAATTCGAAATTTTAGTCACAGTTAATACAATAGAAACATATATATGATGATTTCAAGCAAGCAAATGAAAAATTGCAAAAAAATAAGCACTATATAATCCATAACTGAATATTTTATGACTGAAAGAATATATGTTTCATTCTCCTGTACTCTAAGCTATAACACTTCATGTATCTAATATCTCAATAGTAAAATAAAAACAAAGACATAATGCACCTAGATTCCCAATAATGACAGTGGCACAAAGACAACATTTTAAATGATACAAACAATGGGATGACACCTTAATCTTGCTAGTGAAAATAATCAACAAGGTCATCATCAATATTAACTTAAGTTTGTGTTGGTGTTGTGTTTCTGTATGTAAGGCCATTACATTTGCTACACATTGAGCTACAGAACAGACCAAGTTTCCTGCATCCACATGCCATTCCACCACAAGCGTCTTCCTTACAGCCACACGATACTATATGAAGAAGGGAATTTGATGCTATGGGCTTTTCAGTTTCCACTGGTGTTAGAATACCATCTTGTGATTTCCAGCCCCATTCTTCTGGAGGTAAGTGATTGGCAAGCCATTCTTGAATGGTGTGATATGTGCGATATACATGCTGCTTTGCAGCTGCACTAGTCGGAGGTAGACGTGCAAGTTCAAATGTTGATGACAGGGAAGCCTTACTAATTGTCCTTTTGTATGCGATGTGGCGATACTTGTCCAGAGATTCATACTTGGCAGCACCATACAGCTTCAACAAAAAATGTTCTCCAGCTGACTTCACTTCTTCATGCTTACTTTGAGGGTTTGTGAAAGTATCTAAATTCTGGCACTGTTTATTCTTGTGAATTAGATTGAATGCCTTTTGTTTGCCTTGACGGTAGATGGCAGACACCGTGTCACACCCTGTTATAGCATGGAGAAGCATAATGTGTTTACTGGTGTCTCCAATTGCTTGCTGAATTTCATTTACATTATAAAGCATGACTGGATTAAGTGAACATAACATGTATATATCCACTGAAGGTTGTGCCTGGGCAACCATCATGACTAGCAGATCCGCGTCTGTTCCAACAACTACAACTGGTAACTCTTCATGTTCAGCGATAGTGAGTGCTGTTGTGATGATGAGTGAATCTGCATCTGCCCCAGCCTGCTTTACACGAATTCCAGGTGAAAGCATATCTTCACGCACAAACTGAATTAGTCTGTTTTTGTTATTACTATTTGCCAAAAATGCTGCTTGGGTGGTGGTTGTAGGCATGTTTTCCTCAAACATAATGTCACGAGATGTTGACTTTTGTGCTCTGCGCCTCTGCTCACATGCCTTTGTGGATATACTACTGTTGTAACCATCAAATACGACTGTGGATCCAACACCAAAGTGCTTCAGCACGTATGTAATGTACCTTTGGCAAATGTCCTTGTAGGTGGATTGCTGTGGCCAAGTAACACTATGGAGCAGATGACCACCATCTACAACAAAGATACTAGTTTGTGACACACTGGAATGCAGAGTACTGTGTGATTTCAGAATGTTACCCAAAGTGCTCTTTGTGGCCTTGCACATTTGACCATCTTTGAAGAGTGAAGGTGGCTGCGGAGCAAGCTCATGTGTCAAGAATTCTGCCATGTCAGAACTGTTATTCAAAACACATGTAATCGTTTTGAACAAGAGACTGGGATTTATAACTGAGGTTTGCCCTCTGACATTGACAGATGTATCCTTATCACCCATTGTCTTTATTCGGTCATTCCTTCGAAGCCTTATCTTTGTGAATGGCTTTCCATCAATTTGAGCTGCTGCCACAAAGCCAACTGATACAGCACCATCACAGTTAACGGTTCTGTCAGCAATAATTCCTGATGACAGACATACCAAGCAGCTTCTCTGCAACTGTATGTACCACTCTTGGTCTGTGGATCCTCTGACGAGGGTGACAACTGTCCCCGAAACTGTTTGGAAATACAACTTTTTCGTCTGCCAGTGTGGGGGTTTGTATCCTATTTCGTGTTCACGACAGTGTGACTCTTCAACTATGATGACCGGAAATTTGAGCATACTGCTGTGCTATGCTCATGCGCGCACATTCACATCTGCACACTCATGTGCACACACGTACACATACACACAAATCTTTAAACACACACACACACACACACACACACACACACACACACACACACACACGTACAGTAGCCTACACAAGCGACTCCCCTTAAGAGAACTAGTTTGTGGTTATGACCATTTGAAATCATTAATTTTTAACTTTGTTACTCATACCATCTCTTTGTCTGTCTGTCTGTCTGTCTCTGTCTGTCTGTCTGTTTGTCTGTCTGTCTGTCTGTCTGTCTGTCTGTCTGTCTCTCTCTCTCTCTCTCTTTCTCAGCCAGTCAACTGCCAATGGTGTGAACAAACTCAAATGTGGCCCACTATTTATGTTGTACACTGTGATGAGGAACAATGACATAGGACTGTGCAAACTGATTATTATGTGGACAAAATGATCATGATAGGACGCCCTGATCACGGTGACACAGACTGAACAGAATGTGAACGAAGATGGGACAGTCTGAATGGAATAATTTTTTATGTGACTGACATCGGTCATAATTACGATTGTCCTTCTACGTGTCACACTTCTTCACGTGGCACAAATGTTAGCGTTAATGCCACCGTCCGTTCTGAATACAATACGTGCTGCAGGTATCACATTCAAGACTATCTCATTCGTCAGGGCGGCCACATGCTACGGCACATCATACTCCTCACATACGCCGTCACAGATATTACACTAAACTGGATTACCAACCGTGTCCATCATCCATGAAAATAATAATATGAAAATAGCAATGTGTCCTAGAATGTATTTTGTATATTATTATGTGCCTCAAGAAACACTTTGCTTCTTAATTAATCTAGTTTTAATCTTTGTGTTGTTGCCTCAGACTCGTCGGAACGTGAACCGAGTGAAGTGCAGGATGAAGTATGCATTTCATGAAGTTCTCCATTGTCTTTTCGGGGGATGGGATGGGAAATGAAGGACAACTGTATAACCAGACAGCACAGCTGCCCGATTATACTAATGCTACCTCGTGAAGGCGCCTCTTTCTACTAATTCAAGTGTTCCTATACACAAAATGTGCACACTGTTGTATCAAACTCCCTTATGATGAGGGACAAAGGATTTCAGAGGTTCTACAGTACTGAATTATTACCTATGGTGTTTTTCTTGGTCACTTTGTACAGAGGTGAATAATTAGTGGTCCAGATGAGTGCTTCATTATGGGTAGCGCCATACCATTTTATCCAACTTAGGCAAATCCCTGTTCCTCAGAGGATCTCCACCAATCTCGGTTAACCCACTCACGGAAGGTGTCGCACTTCACAATTGTAATCTGGCTAACCACAGACCACTTCACACATCTAAGCGAAACATTTACGCCTCAGAGCGTTAACCCTTTCAGTGCAGTGACGTACTTGTTGTTTCAGTCTGGCTGCCATCAGATTATTTAATGCAGCCTAGGAGAGCGCCCTCATAGTGAATGGGTCAGTGAAGGCTACATCTTCATCCTCCAGCTCGAAGCGTCTCTCCAAAGCTGAATTAAGTCGTTGTGAGGTGGCCAGAATGAAATATGTAAGATGTCATCATTATTCAAGGGGTTCTTCTTGTTGTTGTTGTGACCCAAAGTTCATCTCACACATGAACCCAGTGAACTGCAGGCTAAGTTGCCCTTTTTCTGCAGTCCATCATCCTTTAAGAGGATAAAGAAGTAGAGTCAAAGGATTAAATCGTGGTAATAATGATAATTCGAACACTAGAAGCCAATTGTAAAATTTTCTTATTTCTTGTACTTACCAGGCTACAGAGAAGATTGCCTACAGTACATCTTTTAACTTCTCTCATTCTCTGATAGTGCGTTTTTACTGACAGTCTTCAGCCCCGACACAAATACTGTACATCATAAAGTGTGAGCTCCTCGTTGGTTTTATCATCCACATATATTTATCTTTTGTGGAAACAGTGAGACAAGTAAATAGGGCGTGTCCATGGTTTGTCAGGCAGACTAATTTACAGGTAGTAACCTGCAACTTCCCTCACAAATACTGTACCACTTTCGGGGTGGAACTGACTAATATATTTTCCATGCCAAAGCACTGTTGTAAAAACTACTAAAGGTATCGATGGAAGAGATACGACATGCCAAGGGAAACAAGAGGAAGGCGTGGCAGACATAGTTAACAATGAAGAAAAGGAAGTGAACAAGATCAATAAAAATGTAGATGAGTAACAGAAAAGCTCTTAAAGTTTAGGTACATATGCATATAAAGGAAACTCATACCGAAAACAGTTAAAAAAAAAAAATACACGAACACATCACAGAAAAGTTGCTTGAAAGTTTGATCTGAAAGAAAGGTACAGAAAGAGGAGTTTGTGTTGTATACTCAGAAAATATACAATATGAATTATTAGTTGCAGAAAACAAAGAGAACATCAGTGTTGACCTTACCTTAATTTTCTCTCACTCCGTCGTGAATACTGAGTTACAACTATACGTTAATACTATAATATGGTGCTATTAGCAGACAAGTGCTACGGTAAGGATAGAGAGTAATAACATGATCTTTTTCTGGCACTGAGCTGTGAAATAAGCTGGGAAAGGGCTAAGTTAAGGTTAAGTTAAATGTTACAAAACTATAGTGAAAATCCAGAGAAATTAATCCTTTAACTAATAGTACGTAGTTTTCCAGTTTTATTATTGCCCGCCGAGCGAGGCGATAATGTAATCGCCTGTGTGTGTGTGTGTGTGTGTGTGTGTGTGTGTGTGTGTGTGTGTGTGTGTGTGTGTGTGTGTGTGTGTGTGTGTGTGTGTGTGTGTGTGTGTGTGTGTGTGTGTGTGTGTGTGTGTAACTGACTGGCTGTTTCCAAAATATTTCAAAATCAAGTCTGCAAACTGTATCTAAACTTTGAGGGTAATATATCAGGATATATGGCTTGTTTGTTGACAGTTTTGGCGAACGTGTGACGATATGCCTCCGATTGCCAGAGGATTTTGCAAGAAAAAGTACCATCTAACTTCCTCGTCTGGCTTGTCATTGTTCACCATTTTCTGTCGTACCCTCAAAGACGAGAATTGCTACTTTAAGGGTAATTATTGGAAATTCTTCAGAGGTCTGTTATACTCAATGCCCTCCACCAACATAATACCCCTTGCTTCAGGCTTCTAAAGGCTAGCATGATATATAACCTAGTAGGAGCAAACAGCAACATTCTAAGAGTTTTCTTTTCGATTCTGGCAAAGTTGCAATGATATGCTTCCAATTGCCAGAGGATTACTGGTCCAGTTTTTTATTGACGGAGGGCGGTAGGCATTCAAGGGCGAATGCTTAGGCTTTTATTGTTGCTGTTATTCGACGACTTTTATGTAGGTTAGGAGACCTCTATATAAGTGAAAGGATCAGTGAGAGTAATATATTTTCCTTCCAGTATAAAAATTTTACTTAGAACTGAATAAAATAGTTCGTTGATGATAAGAACCAAACAAAATGTATATGACGTAACTGTTGGGAAGGGATAGTGCTAAGTTAGTGAAAGTAAGCAAGGTGTGTGAGAGTGAGGGGTGGCACAGGGCAAGGGTCCGGGCCGTCTACAGTACGTCGTGACCACTGGCGCAGTACCAGGCGCACCGCACTGTAAATATTTAGACATACAGTACAACACATTATGAACCCTGGGGACCTCTGCGTGTGTGTGTGTGTGTGTGTGTGTGTGTGTGTGGCCACAATAGTGTTATGAAGCTGGACATAACTACGGAACATCGAAGAAAATGCATCACATTTGCCAGACAAGCGGCCGTAGAGGCGGTGGGAGTAGCCAGACCCCTTCCACATACTATGCTCTTTCCATTTTATCGCGGCCTAAAGCTAAAATTTCTTCATTCTGAATGCTGAAATATAAAGAACGATTAACAACAAAGCATCGCTTTTGTCAAGAAGTAGTACCGGTAAGGTTAGAATATTAAGTGGTAGTGGTGTCTTACTATGTCACTACAGAAATAACTTCATTGGAACAAAAATCTACGCCAAGTTAAGGTGAACGAACTATACTCCTAATCTGTCTCACCCATGCATATGCCTTGCAGTCGTATTCTCGTAAGCTTAGGAAACTTTCAAAAATCTCTTCCTAAGTGATTTTGTATTGTTCGTTCCATCGTAATAGGGCATATTCTCTTCTCTGTCTCCTGTGTATACATTATACAGACATTGATAACATACATAACATACAGTAAAAGAGAACATCTCCACGCCGTACACAGAAATAAATAATCAAGGAAAAGGTAGTGGTGAGCCTCTATTACCGACGGACAAAATGGCTTTGATATCGTACTGTACAGTCCCCGACACATACGTACAGACAGGCCTCATATTGCCAGAAATACAGTATCTTTAAATGTCACTACTTTATTCAGTAATATCTCAGTCACATGAATTCGATTTTATGTCTCCTAAAAACAGGTCCATTCAACCAAATGTACTGTAAAGAAACAGAGCATTGCACCATTACTTGTAACCTGAAGCTTGACTGTAAACGCTAATCTACTGAGAACTGCAAGTGGGTTTGCAGATTTCTTAGTGCCTTTTTTGTGATTTATTATGGATATCACGCCCTGATTATCTATTTTATGTTACTTAGTACTTTCTAGTGTGGACATAGTTTGCCTCAGTAACACACGTTGGAAAAAAAAGATTGTACTGTAACATGTAAAATAAATCACCGAGGAAGAACTGTTACGAAATCCCCAAAGCCAACCGTAAAAACTGCTTACAACCACAATACTTCGCAGTGTGAGCAGATGAATAAATCACACCCACATATTAAGATTGTGCATTATGTACGGAAACAACTGTGGCCAGACTTTCAGGTATGAAGAAAGTTCAGGTATGGATATGTGAACGTAATTCCTAATTTTAGCAATTCACGGCACTTGACTTGGTTCTGGACACAGATCTCAGAAGTCGCTTTGTTGTCTTATTAAAACCTTTCCCATAGCAATTTATTATGCACAATACACTTCTACTTAATTTTGTATGTTAGTCATGCAAACTATATAAACTACATAAATGCCATACAAATGTTGAAGTGTAATACTGAAAAAAAATCAACAAGTAAGAGTTACTACGAAGCCTCCTGTGCCACTCAAAACACGGAATTTTAAGCTTTTCTTGCAACACTGGGTCGTTTTCAGCGTTACCTGGGCGTGTAATGAACCGGGTAGTTTGAGAAAATGACGGCGGTATTAACCATGCACCAGTTTTAGAGCAGAACATGCCACTGACTGCAGGGTACACTCATAATACAGTTCCTAAAATGTAATAAGCTTCGGAAAGTTTTGGATTTTAGTTTGAAAAGCCGGAAATTTACACCCTTCAGCCTCTTTATTTTGTTCTACAGTACCAATATCACTATCAAATTATTTAGGTCATTATACGAGATCAACCCAGTAGTGAAGGAGCCAATGAATGCTGTATTAATCTGTACACTTTAGGAAAGTCACTAACTGAAACTGAAATGAGAGAAAAGAGAGGAAAAAAAAGAGAAAAAAGAAAGAAAGAAGAAGAAAAGTTAGAGGACATTCTCGACTTGAAGGTATTAATATGCGATAATACTACTTAATAGTACAGTATAGATGAAACAATGGCATTATATTTGCCTTAGGTTTTAAAAGTTTATTAAATTGCATGTCATATAAAACTCAGTAATAACCTCCTAATTTGGACGATGCAATTTTCATTTAATTTTTACCATTTTCACTTTTATTCTGTTTAAAAAACTCGAATAACTTTTCAATGTGAAGACAGATTCAGGCCTCCAACAGCTTCAGCACGAGAGGTTTTTCAGTCTCTGAATAAAATCGTCAGAAAACTGCAGGGATATTCCCTCGTTTACCCCAGTGTGAATGAACTTTTGACTCTAAGGTTCTAGAGGAGTTGATCAAGCTGACAACAGTAGTTGTGTTCTAAATGACTTTGGAGATTTCGCAACGCCTCTTCCTTAGCAATTTATTGCGCCTATTGTACCTCTCAATTTTTTTTTTTTTTTTAGTTAATGTACTTTTGTTCTTGAAATAGTTTGTCTCGGTAACATGCCAAGTAGGTAGGGAAGCGGTACTTCGAAGTATCTATGCTACTCAGAATATGCACCTGGTTCACACACACACACACACACACACACACACACACACACACACACACACACACACACACACACACACACACACACACACACACACACACACACATTTTCCAAAAAGATTTATGATGCACCTTTCTATACTGCAGTATTTCTCGGTAAAATATATAAGCAAATGGAATTTCGAAAGTGTTGTAAAATAAATATTATATATATTTTTTTCTATTTGCTATAAAAGTCAACTAACAGCTTCTCTCTTCTCTTAGTTATTCATCGCATCAGTAGACCTATAACTGAATTTAAGGACTGAGGCTACTTAGGCTCATCATGTGTGTGTGTGTGTGTGTGTGTGTGTGTGTGTGTGTGTGTGTGTGTGTGTGTGTTCACCCACATCTCTTCTCAACTGTTTTTTTTTTCTTATTGTTGTAACTGCTTCTTTGTAATACCGGTATACCTTGTTCGCGTGTATTCATTTCATTACTTTACTCCTTCATCTTATAATTTTTATCCCTACACACAATATTCACCCTCCTCATCCCGTCCTCTCTCCCTAGTTCTTATTTTCTTCATCTCCCCTCTCCTCCCTGTGTATCATTAAATCGAGAGGACCGTGAAAACCTGAGGACGAGGGCACCAGGCACACCCCAAAAATTCTCTTCTCGGCTAATTTTCAACATTCATAAGTGTATTCATCGCCATAAAACCTACATCATCGTCTTTGTTTTTTGGGGTGTGCCTGGTGCCCTCGTCCTCAGGTTTTCACGGTCCTCACGATTTAATGATACACATGCCCTCTCTTCTCCCCCTCTCCTTCTTCCCACAGCCCCACACCCTCTCCCTTCTCTTCATTTCCTCACTTCGTTTTCACCACCGCTTTATCCCCATGTCTCCCCTTTACCCTTTCCTTCACCCCTCACCGTCATTTATACCCCTCATCTTCTCTTCTCCCCCTTCCCTTCAGTTTTCATGTCTTTGCTTTTGATTCATGGGATATTCATGGTAGTTATAACTTACCATAAAACTAACAGCCTCGAAAGATCCAATAGGTCTGTTGCTGCTTGCTCCCTTTTGTACTCCTTTGTATTCTCCAGCCCTCCTTCTCCTCTCCCTCTCCACCTCTACTCTCACTCAGCTTCTCCTCTCCCCCTCATCCTTTTCTCTGCCCCCTCACCTCCTCCTCTCCTCTCCACTTCACCTTCATCCTTTCCCCTATTCTTCATCTCCCTCTATTTTCCTCCTACGGCAGTGACCACATCTGTTTTCTCTTCATAGTTTAAACTTGGCACAGATGCCGAGGTCGAAAAGTCTTCATAAACATGTCCTACCACTGTGAGACGTACCAACAGCTGGGAGGACGCACGCTTACTGCACCAGCCACCAGCTGTGTGTGTGTGTGTGTGTGTGTGTGTGTGTGTGTGTGTGTGTGTGTGTGTGTGTGTCCTTGATCCGTATTACTTTCATCCCTACATTTTTATTTCTGCATCTCATATGTTAATATACACTTGTATGTTGGGGGATGAAGTGCATGAAAGGGTACAGCAGGGAAGGAAGGTTGTTGGTTCAATGAAAGCGGTGATGAGAAATAAGGAGGTGAGTATGGAAGTTAAGAAGTCACTGCATGATAGTATTGTGATCTCTATCCTGACGTATGGAAGCGAGGCGTGGACCTTGCAAGAGGGGAACAAGTCAAGAGTGAGAGCAGTGGAAATGAGTTACTTGAGAGGAGCATGTGGAGTAACATGGAGGGACAGGTTCACGAATGAAGTGAAGGAACGTTGTGGAGTGGATGTGGATGTGGTTGAGAAGATTAGGAGAAATACACTGAGGTGGTTTGGACATGTGGAGAGAATGGAGAATGAAAGACTGACTAAGAGGGTGTATGTAGGTGAGGTGGAGGGAGGGAGAGGGAGGGGTAGACCGAGGATAAGGTGGAGGGATGGAGTCGAGAGGTATATGAGGAAGGGGGGGGGTGAGTTGGGGGGAGGGTAGTCAAATGGTGGGTGACAGAGCGACTTGGAGGCGTTTTGTCTGCGGCCACGCCTTGCGGGATTAGGGCGTCGGGCTATAGATAGATAGATAGATGTTATATATACAGTAGTTGTCGACACAAAAGAGATATAACATACAAGAGCAGAGTAAGAGGTAATAAGCTTTATTTATAGTCAAAGTTAGTGTCTGAGCGCATTCTGAACTATAGTCTTTTTAACTTGGCCAAAATTTTCCGTCTCTCCATCTTGAGTACCAAGTCGTGACAAGAGATATATCCTAAAATAATACTTTAGTATGGACGAAGTGTCATGGATAGGATTTTTTTTTTTTCTGCGTGATATAAGCTGCATATCGACAAAAATCTTGGGCTAAATTTACGTGAATGAACTTTAACAAGACTATGGCCCTTTCCGTGACGGGTTGCTCTGTTGTGCTGGCCTGCATGATTGGCCAGAGGTTGTCTCAGTAGTTAATTTTGTGTACAACTCAGTCAGTTGTACAGGTTAGCAGCCAAGTTTTTCCTGCTTCGTGATGATTATGTGTATATGCATGCCCGGTAAATGTCTCGTTGTTCATTTTCTGCGTCTTAACCTTATTCTGAAATTTATAAGTAATAATAAGTATCGGTGTTGTGTGGGAATGGATTGCTCAGTTAGCGTGTGCAGGTTACAGTACACTGTATGAGTTAGTCATGCTTTTGCATTTTTCACTGGGATACATTTTTAACGTATTTCAGTGGTGGTGCATGCTGGCGAACTACCTTAAATGACTGGTACGAATTTAGTTTATGGTTGTGTTCCACCAAGTCAGCTGTGCACGTTGATAGTAGCGTTTGTGAGTAGCGGTGAGTGTTTAAGGTGCATCAACGGTGTGTGCAAGGTGTACCCAGAGCGTGTGGTCAACGTGCACAGTTAGCAACAAGATATCGATTACTGTTCCACTGCATCTGCTTCGCACTTGTGGCATGTTACATCACTTCTATCCTGACGCATCATAATTAAAGCTACTCATCTATGCGCAACGAAGCATTGTAAGTACATATCATCTTAAAATAGTGGCCAGCGGAGGAAAGTCAGAAGCAGAAGATGAGCAATAGTAGGAGAACTTATGTCCCTGACTGTAGTGTATGCGTAAAACCATTCTATTCTCTTGGGAATGAACTGAATATTATCCTTACTGCCTGCGTGTACTCCCATAAAATATAATTAACGTTAGTGTGTGCTATATACAAATACTATGGTTCAAGGAAATTTTAGGGTTTATTTCTCTAGCAGCATGAGTCTTAGCGCACAGACTTAACGATCTCGTGTCTGATGCCCAGCAGTCCTCCTAGGAGCCACGCACAACCATATGCATGTTACCACTTCGGCCCAAATATATAATCTCTGTAAACATAAGTAAATTCGTGTGTAGATAGCATGAATAAAAAGGTTTAAGTCGTTTTACTGTAAAGTTACCCACTTGACTCCAATGACATATTTTGCATTCATTACTCTTACCAGCAAATGATTTTATTTAGCTCAGGGGAAACTTTTCATGCTGGGGTTGGTATAGTCTTCACTGACTCCTTCACTACTGTAAATCCTACCTGCGCTGAATAAAATCGTCTGGAGGTGGCAAGAAAAAGATAAAAGACTATGTCACCGGACTGGAGGGGTTAACGATACTGTCCTCCATGCCTGTGAGCGACAGCCTGACATCCAAGAAACAACAGCTTGTATTGGCTCGCTTGCTATAATCTTTTCACCTTAACCTGCCCAGATTTTCTTTCTCCTACTGCTTAGTTCTCAGAGGTTATTGACAGAATATGACAATACTTCGGCTATACTTCCTTCCATAACAGGTTTGTGTGATTTGACTCTAGAGTTAATCTGTTGCCGCAGCTCAGACCTCTAAGTATATAGATGGCAATTTTAGGCCAATTAAAGAGAAAAGAGCATTGTATTTGCAGGTGGTGCCGACAGCTGCCGCTCTGCTAGTAGCTAAACAATTTTACCATACCCGTAGCTTTAATTACCATCTTCCTCTGTAATTACCTCAGCCAGACATGTTAATGACTGCATGCATTATAAGGCAACATAAAAATCTGTAATGGTATGGTGCTCACTGCTCCAAGGTAGCTTTTCGGACCTGAATTTTACTGTTATGAGTGTGTGTGTGTGACGTGTGTGCAAAATAAAGTCACAGGTTTGTGAAACACATAGATGTGTCCTGAAACAGAGAAATAAAGTGGTGCGTGTGTGAAATACTGATCATAAAACAATAGAGCGTTTACCCCCATATAACAGAAATCTATAATCCCTTTCAGCTGAGCTGATGGTCAGAATGGAGATTTCATGTGACTATTAACCAAGACGACTCATTCCTCTATGCCTCATAACTAAGGCTCATTCAATTTCATGCAACCACGACTTGCTATTCAAGTTGTGGGAGTGGCCCAGTTCCGTCAGATAGAAACAAACCAACTATAGAGGAGTATCAGAGACCAGGGCCCAAGTCTATCACTAAAAATATTTAGTGAGTCATCGTGAGGTCTTAACATCTATAACAACCTGTATGAAGCTGTTAAGTTAACCATGTGTGTTTGTCTTCGCCGGAAAAACTACCGACATAGCAGAGGTGTACAAAAGGGTTATCATGCCCTTGAATATAAAAATGTCTACATCGCTTATCTTAGGAGCTGCGTCACAGGCAAATTCACGTCACGCCATTTATATAGCTCTTTCAACTACACTTGACCCATATTTTCGTCCTTTAATGCTTATTTCACGTAGCTCACCGACAGCAATTAAAAAAAAAAAAAAATGCTAGGGCTTTTCATCTTTTCTGTAGCATTTCTTCGTTGCTAATGTCATATTGTAATGTTTTTAATAATCTTCCGCTGGACTGTGAGCGTAACTGTACGGATATTACAGTGTAATTGGTCAGAGTTATTGGAACGGCGGAAGCCCAGGCTTTCTGAGACAAAGTAAATTTTTCTTCATCCATTCATTCAAATGTTTTCATCATCCATTCATTCATTCGTTTCTTCTTTCTGTCTTGCGTGTCTGAAACTCTTCACGCACAGTCGTTCATTTTCCCACAAACGGTCATTCAACCTTATATACAACTACGACAACGCTGAGGTAAGTACTATTCAAAGACATTTCACCATTTATAAGTAACATATATAGCATGCTGTTTCACTGGACATTTTGCTGTAACTGGTGCTTCATTCGTTAACAACCGATTCCAGTTGGTTTAATTAGTGTTGTGTCCGAGTGTTGACTGATATTGTCTGTCCCTGATGTTTATAATCATACCCCAAGTGAAAGTTCATTAGCCAAGCATGGGTCAGTACCATCCCATAAATACTGACAGTCGCAACTTTCACATTTGCTTGGAAGGAGATATTTTAACTCAAACTTGACTTTGTGGTTATCAGCGGCTTAACAGGTGAGAGATACTAATTCGTTACGAAAATCTGTTTGGATCACATTCAGTGCTCAAGGGTTTTATATAATTTTGCCAAGGCTTTCAGCTTTTCTTTCCCAACTCTGTGTTATGTGAAATATAGAGGGAATCTGAAATCTGAGTAGCTGCTTTCGCCCATACGGCAGAAATCAGAATTTAAAATGAAAATGGCGTAGAAGTCAGCAGGAGCAGCACCGAGACCCGAAAAATGCTATGTAATGGCCAAGTTAATACGCTTGGACCCTAAAAAAACAAAGCACCGTAATTTCACCTGTATCCTTAAGTTGAACGGCTTTGGAGATATTTTTATATATCTCAACTAAATTTTACCGTTAATTTGTTTCCATAGCAGCTAACTGTTATCATAGATACTTCAACATACACTTTTGATCTGATTGTGAGATAATCAAGTTATATACAAATGATCTTACATAAAACTCAAGCTTGGGAGAGTTTAGAGATCATGAAGTGTTTGGTAGTTGTACGAGTCACAACGAACTTATCTACAGGCCATCTTATACACAGCTTTAAAGTATGAGACTCTATATACTAAGACGTATTTATTAGCTGTATGAGTCACAGCGAACACATGTACAAGCAATCTTATACACAGCTTAATAGTACGAAGGAAGGAATAATGAAGAACTTGTACCAAGTCATAATATGGCTATACGGCACTGCTGGAGTAAGTGAAAACAAAGACAAAAAAAAAAAAAAAAAAAAGAAATATAAAGAAGAAAGGTAGGGCAGAAGAGGAGAGGAGTACAGTAAGGAGAGAAAGAATGGAGACAAATGCCCTTCTTAGTCGCCTCTTATAAGTATGGATACTTGGGAAGCATTCTTTCCCCCCATCCCGAGGGAAATTTAGGACACGAAGCTCTGTATATTGACAAGTGTTTGGTAGTTGCATGAGTCACAGCTAACATATAGGCCATACAAGCAATCTTATACACAGCCTTAGAGTATGACAGTCGACATAATTAGCAGCGAGTCACAACGAACGAATATACAGTCTTATAAACAACTTAAGCTTAACTCCTTAACTTGGCGGCGTATTTCATATCTGATTCTTGCTACTTCTAGACGAGTTAATTCACCTTATCAGACTTTTCAGATGTGATGGGCGTTATATACAGTCTTCATTAATCCATGCAGTACACGAGATCTTTCCTAAGCTAGTGTAATCGTCTGTAGGTACTAGGAATACAATATAAAATACGTCGTAGGATGGAAGAGAATAAGAAAGTTCATAAATACAACGCTGTGTTTTGTGGCTTGGCTGTGGTTGTGACAGGGCCATTTCCTCCCCTCGGCGAGACGGTACAGTGACGGGTTTAGCTTACGCTATAGACACTGGATTACACTATTGCCCTGTGTTAGATCTACGGTACAGTGGAGGGTTTAGCAGCACCACATGCACCCTGGATTACACTATAGCCTCGTGTTAGATCTATGTGGCTTTACAGATTTGCCAACACCTCTCTCGTAGTTCATTAAATCTCAGTATTGTGTTGTATGTTTTTGGCGCAAACAATGTCGCTACTAGAATGATAGATAACACGAGAATATTCAGGTGCGATATGGGAAATAAATCGATATGGAAGAGGAGCTAACAAGCTTCCTACGCCCCCTGCAATACATATCATCGTATCACTCGCTTTTCGTGACTGTCTCCCTCCTTTATTTGTCTACTTTTTTTTTTTTTTTTTTTTGTACCTCAGTCTTTCCGAATTTTACAGTCATAGATTCACACTTTTGTTCCACCCTCTTCTCCCTGTGCACTGGATTAGACTATGATATCCCTGGCTCATGTGACTCTCCCTCCATATACCTCTACCATTTTTTTTTTTTCTACGCTTCTGCAGGTTTTATACATCTTTGATATTTTTTTTTAAAACTCTTTCTGCTTTGCCTCTCCTTGTACACTTAATAAGATCATAGAGTCAGTCCTATCTGTGGCTTTCTTCCCTCCTTCATTCCAGTTTTTCTTATTTTTCTTTTTATTCCTTTATTTCCTGAGGTTACCAGCATTCAATCCTTACTCAGCGTCTCTTTCACCTTTCATTGTCTGCCGAACTAAAATTCATTTACTTTAATTTGGCGGAGATTCGTTCTTTTGCAGCCATTTTCCCATAGCTCAGTGAAAAAAAAAATACTGTAGCTCAACATTCTTTTCACGATACGTCTTCGTGACTAGCAGCATACTTTAGTGTTAACCTTTTGTTCCTGTGCATTAAGAGATATGGCAGCTTTACCCATAGTTAGAGTAAATATACAAGGTGTTTCAGAATGATTGAAACCCATTCAACCAGGATTTAATAACCAGACATGATAGACTGATAATGACTGCTTGTATTTAGCTGAGATGATGACAATCATATATTTCAAACTGATTAAGCATAAACATGAACCAAAAAATTCTCCAGGGCCATCGAGCCGCAGGCATTCCTGAATGCGCCGTGCAAAGTTGTTGATAACACACACACATTCATCCTGGCTGTTGGTCTGAATCTTCGCTGTGATGGCTGTCTTCAAAGCTGGGATGGTCTGAGAATTGTTCTGATAGATGTCGTCTTTGAGTAAACCCAAGAGGAAAGTCTGGGGGGTTGAGATCCGGTGAATGTGGGGACCATTCTGTGTTGGCTTTGCTGGTGATCAGGCGTTCCCCAAAGTGCTCCCTCAACCAGTCCATGGTGATGTTTGCAGTGTGAGGAGGAGCACCGTCCTGCTGAAACCACCGTTCATCTTCAGCAACATCACGTTCCTCCAGCTCTCCCCAGAACAGCTCCATGATCTTCGCATAACGCTCCTTTGTCACCGTCACGACATTTCCACCCAATGATTCCATGCTTTGACATTACAACCCATGAAGAGCACCTCTTTGAATGCAAAGGTCGCTGAGCAACACGGTGAGGGTTCTGAGTGCCCTAGAAAACCCAATTCTTGGAGATGACATGTCCGGACAGCAGAACGTGGGCCTCATCTAAGAACAACACGTGTAACTTTCTTACTTGGAAATGATATTGGTGGAAGTCAAGTGTGTCCAGCTCCTCAGTTGTCTAGTGAGCCACTGGCTGCGACCCAGGATTGTGATGTCCCTGATATGTTCCCTGCATGTGCTGTCACTAGGGCTAAGTCTAAAGTTACTGGTGATTTAGAGGATAATGATGATGATGATGTTATCCTAGCTGACACTTTTCTTGCTAATTTGGACCACTCACCAGATGAGGCAGTACCCCGTAGTGTTGATAATTTGTCTCGTCAAGAGTTGGTTGAGTTGCAGGTTGCTGACCCTGAGTTGAAAGGTCTAGCTAACTCTGCTTACAGTGAAGAAGAGTCGGCCGGTGCTTCTACTTGTTATTATGTAAAGTCAGGAGTACTTATGAGGAAGTGGAGACCCCCAACAGCATCAGCCGACTGTGAATGGGAGGTTGTACATCAAGTTGTCATCCCTCGTGTTTGTAGGCAGGATATCATTAGAGTGGCTCATGATTCCAGTTTGGCAGGACACCTTGGAGTGAGGAAGACTGTGGCACGCATTTTGAAACACTTCTACTGGCCAGGTATCTTCAGGGATGTTTCCTGGTATTGTAAGTCTTGTCACACCTGTCAAGTTGTGGGGAAGTGTAATCAGACCGAAAAGGTTGCACCTCTAGTTCCCATTCCTCCTTTTGAGGCGCCATTCACCCGTGTGTTGGTGGATATTGTGGGCCCTCTTCCTAAGACTTCTTCAGGATTTTCTTGTGTGTTGACCCTGATTGATATGGCTACTCGTTATCCTGAAGCCATTCCACTTAGAAATATCTCAGCAAAGAACGTGGTTAAGGAAATGCTGGGGTTCTTCACAAAGTTTGGTCTACCCAAGGGGGTACAGTCAGACCGGGGAAGTAATTTCATGTCAAACGTTTTCAAGCAGTCTCTGAAAGAGTTGGGCATCACCCAGATCACGTCTTCAGCTTACCATCCCCAGACCCAAGGAGCGTTGGAGAGATATCATCAAACACTCAAATCGATGCTCAAGAAATACTGTTTGGAACATCAGAAAGACTGGGATAAAGGTCTTCCATTCGTTGTATTTGCTGCAAGAGAATCTCCAAATGAATCACTGGGCTTCTCACCTTTTGAACTACTGTTTGGCCATGAAGTAAGAGGACCCCTTAAGTTACTCAAGGAATGCTGGCTGTCGGAGGAAGATGACGTCAACCTGCTGGAGTATGTGATGAAGTTCAAAGAACGGCTGTCCACTGCTTTACAGCTGGCGAGAGAGAATTTAGGAGCTGCTCAGGAGAAGATGAAAACTTGGTATGATAAGAAGTCCAGGTTACGCCACTTTCAGCCAGGAGATCAGGTTTTGATTCTGCTACCGGTGCATGGGCAACCTCTTCAAGCCAAGTTTAGTGGTCCTTATTTCGTGGAGAAGAAACTCAGTGATGTCAACTATGTCATCGCCACACCAGATAGCAGAAAGAACAAGCAACTTTGTCACATCAACATGCTAAAGTTATATCACAGGCGGGACGAAAATAACCCAGTCTGCACTGTAGCTGTTCCACCCGAGTCTGCAAGTGAAGCTCTCCCATGCAGTATGAGCCTGAGTGATAGTTTGGGGAAGAATCCTGATATCATGAATGATCTCCAGACTAAGCTTTCTCATCTACCTCCTGAGGAAAGGCAGGAGTTTTCGGCATTACTGCAGGAGTACCCGCAAGTGTTCCGTGCCACTCCAGGAAGAACCACTGTGTTGATGCATGATGTCGATGTTGGAGACGCAAAGCCAATTAAATTGCCTCCTTACCGTGTGAACCCAGTGAAAGTTCCTCTCATCCAGAAGGAGCTTGGCTACCTGTTGGACCACAAGATGATTGAGCCCTGTCAGAGCGAGTGGAGTTCTCCTGTCACTCTAGTCCCTAAGCCAGGTGGGTCACAGCGGCTTTGCATCGACTACAGACGTGTTAATCAGATAACTAAAACAGACACTTACCCTCTCCCTCGCGTGGAAGATTGCATAGACAAGATCGGAAAGGCTAGGTACATAAGTAAGTTTGATTTGTTAAAGGGATACTGGCAAGTACCTATGACTGAACGTGCTAGGGAGATCTCATATTTTGTAACACTAGGAAAGACTTTTGCATGTTCCGTAATGCCATATGGTATGAAGAATGCACCAGCCACATTTCAGAAGCTCATGAATGTTGTAACAGAGGGTTTGGCAGGGTGTGTTGTTTATATTGATGATGTATTAATCTTCAGTGACAACTGGAAAGATCACCTATGCCATGTCAGTAAATTTCTTGAGCGTTTGGTTCATGCTAATCTTGTAGCTAATTTATCAAAGTGTGAGTTTGGTCAAGCTAAAGTTCAGTACCTTGGGTATGTAATTGGTGATGAACATGTTGCACCACCAGGAGCTAAGGTTCAGGTTATAAGTGATCTTCCCAGACCTAAAAGTAGGAAAGAGCTACAAAGATTTTTGGGAATGGTAGGTTATTACAGGAGACTTGTTCTTAACTTTTCTATTCTTGTATCACCACTTACAGATCTACTGAAAAAGGGAGTTAAATTTGTCTGGACCGATAACTGTGAATCCTCTTTCAGCAAACTTAAAGCTATCCTATTAAGTCAGCCAGTGCTCGCTACTCCAAATTTTGCTAAGCCTTTTAAGATGGCTGTTGACGCAAGTGATACAGGAGCTGGGGCTGTTTTGCTGCAAGAGGATGATCAGGGTATTGAACACCCTGTATCTTATTACAGTAAGAAGTTCACTCCACCTCAAAAGAACTACTCAACTATTGAGAAAGAGCTTTTGGCCTTGATTTTGGGTTTACAGCATTTTTCATTTTATTTGTGTTCTGGTTTTGACCCCATAGTCATTTATACCGATCATAACCCACTGAAATTCCTTAGTAAGTTTAAAGATAAAAATCAGAGATTGACAAGATGGAGTCTACTTCTTCAGGAGTATTCATTAGACATACAGCATGTCAAGGGGAAAGAAAATGTTATTGCAGATTGCTTATCTAGACTTTAGACAGATTGTTTTAGAGTAATAAGAAATTTCCTTTGTAAATTTCTTTTTCTTTGTGGGGAGGTGTTACATAGCCTATGATTTCATCATCCTTTGTGTAATTTTAACGCACAGTATGCTGCATGTTTGATCACGAGCGTGTTCTGCCTCAGTCCCCCCTTCTACCGTTATAGTAGAGTAAGTCGTCCTTTCTGTTGTTCAGAGTAGGATTGTCAGCTCTTTGTCCCCTATGGCTTCATTTGCGCGTCCTTCTTACAAGTTGTATCAAGCTCTGTCAGCCCCTATATAATGAGCTCAGTCTCTACATTATTGCCACTTAGATCTGCTCCTCATTTTGCTCACATCTCTGTCCTCCCCTGTACAGTTGTTATTATTGTGAGTGCTCAGGAAGTCTCCAACCATCTAGCAGCTGTGTGTAATTTGAGTATAACCGTTGTTGCATTTTTTCTTGTTCTGTGTAGCATAAGGTTAGTTCTTAGGCCTAGTAGGGTTTTTGTAATTTATGTAAAGGTTCTTATTGTCAGCCATCATTAACAATACTTTGTATCTGTAATAATATATCTGGCATTCACTGAGTATTATCTGGTATCTCATTTTAACAGGGCTGACTTAGATAAATTTACTCATGCTAATTTCGTGTTAATAGAGGCCAATGCAGTTAACCATATATTTAACCTGTTTTTTGCCATTCCATTATCCTTATGAGTCCTGAATGTTTTGTTGTTAGTTTGTGCATTAAACTTTAACTTGTAATTTTACCTAACTCTTTTGTTTTGAACCTGGAACTTTACGGGACAGTAGTGACTCTTAGTATTCTCACTTAATGTGTACATTATCTTTCTCTGTTCCGTAACAATATATATATATATATATATATATATATATATATATATATATATACAGTACATAGATAGATGGATAGATAAGTAGACAGATAGATATACATATGCTTCCCGGTGATAAATTATGAGTAAAACGACAGCAGGAAATGCCAGATGCAAGTCCAATTTCAAAAAGAGTATTATCATTTGCTTGCCTTTCAGTCACTGCCAGATTAATCACCGCTGTGAGAATTATACGCGTGTCAGTTGCGATGGAGCCCCACTTTCCCAAACCCCTCCCCCCTCCTGTCCCATACCTCTTCCTTCTCTTGCTTCCCCTCCCTTCCTTCATCTCATTCTTTTCATTCATCCTTCCTTGCCCCCTCTCGTCTAATTCACTTCTCTATGCCATACCTCTCTCTCTCTTCCCTTCTTTCTCCCTCTACCATTCTTGTAATATTCACCTGAATGCAATTTTCATAATCCTCACGCGCGACTCTAACTGTATTTTCCCTCTGTAATCTTAGAGCCTAGAGGAGAAGACCCGTAGTCCTGCAGTTACCCCCAAGAAAGATTTATATTTCCCCCTTTTCTCAGCTTCAGTTACCTACCTTTCCCATAATCCTCAGTTAACTATCATTTCCATAATCATCGCATGCGAGTATATTAGAAATAATGTTCCTGCATTCCTTATCGCGGCCGAAGTAGGCTCGAGACTTGCAGTTGTACTGGTAAATATTGTTACCGCTTTCACATCAATTACCTACCATTCCCATGAATCTCCTTCATCTCCCATTTCTTTAATCCTTACGTGCAACTCCATCCATGATAATTTCGCAACCAAGCTTCCTGGCCAAAAGAACGAGTAATACTTGGGTCCAGAAGTATTGTTGTCTGTGCTTGGCTGACTTCTGATGGCAGGATATTTTACACTTGCTATTTGTGTTTCCACCAGATGTTGCTTGCATTTGTTAAGTATGGCAATCAGATGACACATTTTAATTTAATCGTATTTTTTTTTTTTTTTTGTACCTCTAGGAGAGTTTACTTAACTTAGGTTTCGTCACTAACAAGAAAGGGGTTAATGAAGGCAATACATATAGCCCCACCAGTATGAAAAGTCTGCCCTAAGGTGAATAGCATCTGGAAATCAAAAGAATGAAATATAATAAGTAAAGTGACCGAAAGAGTTAAGGTGTGTGACTCTCGTAGCACTCTTTTGGTATGAAGGTAATGTGGTGGGTAATGTGTTGATGTTACAGCTCCGTGACTCCTGCAAATGGACAAATTACACCCACACACACCCACAATATGTGAATGTGTTTTTTTGTGGGTATAACAGTTCTTATGAAGAGAGTGAATTGTCCTTTCATAGTTTAGGCACATTGACAGGGGCGTATGCAATGTCACAGGAAGGTGGGGACTCAGGAAAGTCATTTATTTTTATTACGTATATTCTGGGTCTGGTTAGTACTTGGATGGGTGACCGCCTGGGAACACCAGGTGCTGTTGGCATCCCTACGTGTCAAGTGGGGTTTGTGGAGGATTAGTGCCCCTCCCTGTAAAACAATTAACTCTAAGCCCTTGGCCACTCCGTTTGGGATACATGGCGTCTGGCAATGAATGAATGAATATTCTTATTACCGCCAAGAAACCCACGGGAAACCTCTGCTTGTAAAGGAGTTAAGATAACATATACCTTAATTCCATGCTAAAACTCTCCCTCGAAAATCCCTAAGGTAAAAAAAAAAAAAAAAAAAAAAAAAAAACTAAGAGGACTTTAAGGGTGAGGTGTGACTTTCGGAAACAAATAACTCACATCCCATGGCAGGAGTCTGGTGGCGCAGGAACAAAATACAAAATACGTCTCTGGATTCAATGTGTCGAAAATACAGCCCAATCTCCTGTGAAAATAAAAGATAAAAACAAAAGCTCTGATCAAGAACTGTGAGGTGTGTGGTGTTGAGGTATGGGTTTAATCGGGCAATGGCTGGGCGAACCCCTTGATTACTTTTTAATTACACCGTGGCGGTAATCAGGGCTCAAGAACTGGGGTGGTTCAGGATGGAAGAGGTGGAGATGGAAGGGAGGAGGGAATGGGGAATGGAGGAAAGGAGAGACGAAGGTGAGAAAGGGGAGAGGAGTGGTGGAGGAAGGAACAATTTGATCGAGAATGGAAATTTTGAAAATATTACAGAGATGGGAAAAGGTAGAAGGAGGTGGAAGATCTGAAGAGATGTGGGAAGAAAGAGGTGAAAGGAAAGGAAGGAAGAAGGGAGGGAAGAAGAGAGGCGGGTGGGGTGAAACGAAAAGTAGAGGGGGGAGGAAGGGACTGTTGATACGTAGGGAGTTAAGGCTTTGAGGGTGCATGAAATGAAGAGATGGAAAAGGAAGAGTTGATGGGTAGTGGAGGAAAATATATTATGGGGAGCAAAGAGTAGTGAGAGAAAGAAGAGAAAGGATTAACCGATGAAGTGCCGGTAGAAGGAAGGTATTACTAGGATGGACAAGGGTGGAAGAAATGAAGATGGAATAATAATTTGATGGGTGATGAGGAGACATTATGATGGAGGGGGTAAGGAAAGGAGACGAGAGAAAGAAAAGGAGGAAGGGTGGGAAGGAGGAGAAAGGGTTAATTGATATACTGTGAAGGAAGGAAGGAATGATTAGGGAGGGAAAGAATGGAAGAGAAAGAAATGGATGAGTTGAGTAGCTGTGGAAGGCTATTATGGTGTTCGGGGTGACAGGGATGGAGGATTCATGGAAAAGGAATGATGAGGGGGAGATAGGCAAGATGTGGTACAGACAATGTAGTATGGGGAGAGAAGGGAGACATACTATGAAGAGATGAGAGGAGTGGAGAGAAAGAGTAAAGAAGCAGGTAGGGGAGAGGAGCTGGGAGGGAGAGGAGAAGGGTGGAAATGCGGCACAAATGGCCAGGTTTTGGGAGGAGAGGGGAAGGTGAAGAGGTTCTGTAATAAAGGAATGAGGGAAGTGGGGAGGGAAGTGGGCACTGGGGAGGAAAGTGAGGAATGAGGAGGAAAGAGGAATAAGGAAGGGAGGATAGGGAGTACAAAGTAAAGCAGAAAACAGACAACAACTAAGCTATTGGCTTTTTTTATGTCGTTTGTTATAGGGTGTGTTATAACTAACGTAATTATTCTGTCAACCGTAGACAAGGATAGCAAAGCATGAATGCTCCCTCACATCCACCAAACCCTCCAGTCGAAGCTGGCAGGCAACAATGAGATGGATTATCATGCACCATAGAAAAGCTGTCAATAAAATTTCATGGGAAGGATCTGGAGGAAATAATATGAAATGTAAAAGAAATCTAGTCATCCAGTTAGGCACATATCGATGTTATTCTGTGGGAGGAGTAGGGAAATAAGTGAAGACAAGACACAAAGGTTAATACTGTAAATCAAGATACAGGGTTAGGGATAATGAATGGGATCTCAGGTAGAGGAAAGGGGCCTAGTGGATGGAAGAAAGGATGGATGAATGGAGAAAGGGTAAACATGGGCCAGTAATGTCTTGGCTAGTGGATGGAAGGAGGGATTGATGAGGCGTAGGGTAGCCATGGACTAGTAATGTCTGAGGGATGGAAGGAAGGACAAGGGAAGGGAGGGAGGGAGGGACACCGCGGAATGTTTTTTTTTTAAGTTATGTCTGTCACTCTCCACTGTCTTTCCAAGATCACACTCTGACCTCACCATCACTCTCACCCTCTGTTGGCGTTTTTTTCGGGTTAGAGTGAATGGGCTGATAACTGTACTTCGCTTGACCTACTCGGTTGTTTACCAATTTTTGCTTTGGCGTGTTGCAGTAACACACAAGCGCGCACGCGCACACAGACAAACAAACACACACACATAAACAAAGAAACACATACAAACACAAACAAACGAACACACACACACACACACACACACACACACACACACACACAAGACATTCTGAGACCATAAAGAGAGAGTTAAAAGTTAACATCCTTGGGAATTACGTATCATAATAATTTGCTGGTGCTGGCGTAAATAAATCATGCTCGAGGGAAAACTTATTATTCATGGTGTGGGAATTATTCTGGCCCCTCCAGTGAAATGGGTAGGGAGGGAGAAAGCTTTACTCAGGGTACAGTTCTGAGCGTCAATTTAATTTTTCATTTGTATTTTTTGCCTTATATATAGTAAACGTACTTTCCTTTTTATCCCTTTAATTATTTCCCAACTTATTGATTCCTTCATAAATAATAACTTACGTATTAGTCTAACTATGATAGCCTTCCTTAGGCCATTACGCCCAAAGATGTTAATATGGAATTCGATGTTTAATTTATTTATTTTTCATTATTTTTTTATATTTTATTAAGATTGCCATCTTTTGGAGAGTGGGTCGAAAGCTTGGACTTTGGGTCACTCTTCTTCTCATCACATTGTGCCTCTGTGTTTCTGTCTGTCTGTCTTTCTGTCTGTCTGTCACGTCATTCACTCGTCAATAGGGACTCTAAAACTTACATGCACGACATTAGTACCTTTTTCCCAATATTACTCATAAGGTTATTGCAATCAGGCGAGTAGTGTAATTAAGTGTTGGCTATTCAAGTGGGACTGCCATGTATCTCCATCACTTGAGTGTTTCTAAGAGCTATGATTTACACAGTGGTGGCAGTTTGCATAGTTTATCAGAGTAGGTCATAAGTTTTCTTTCTGTGTACATATTTTTGTTCCTCACGCACTTGCTTGTCCATGCTTCTCCTAAAACTAAATCTTATTGGGTTTTAGACCCTGTCTGTATGCCTCACACACACACACTCACACACACACACACACACACACACACACACACACACACTTACGGATGAACAACTGACTTCCTCATACTCTCTCTCTCTCTCTTTCTCTCTCTCTCTCACACACACACACACACACACACACACACACACACACACACACACACACACACCTGATACCATCATCTGTGGCCACTTCATTTAGGTCAGGTAACGCATTATCTGAGCCTCTGTATCGCCAACACAGAAACCCAATTACGATAATGACCTGGAGCAGTCCCAGTTATGTGTGTGTGTGTGTGAGACAGAGAGAGAGAGAGAGAGAGAGAGAGAGAGAGAGAGAGAGAGAGAGAGGGAATAAAGAGGAAAAGAAGGAATAAAATGGAAGAGAAGAGAAGGTGTGTAAAGGAAAGGCGATGAAAGGGAAGGACAAGGAACGGAAAGAAAGGGACAGGAAAAATCTGGAAAGACAAAAAAAAGAGTGGAAAAAGAAGAGAAGGGAAGGAAAATGAAATTAAAAGAAAGGAACTGGCATTGAACCGATGGGAGAAGAGAAAATCTAGCTCAAAAATAGAAACATCACGAATGAAAAAGGAACGAAGCCAAAATGATACCAAAGCCAATGTTATGTATGAATAGTTACAAGCAACTAAAGACCAAGATCCCTACACCTGCTCTCACCACATGCATACTTCATTGCCACTGATTCCACTACGGTCACAACGTTGGATTATCAGAACCTTGCTTGTCAAATATTAATGTTTCTTCTCCCTCTACCCTCCCCCCTTTTCTACTCTCTCTCTCTCTCTCTCTCTCTCTCTCTCTCTCTCACACACACACACACACACACACACACACACACACACACACGCACGCACATTTTCAACTCGATTTCATGCCCATCCTTCGTGCCATATATCAATGCTCCCTCACAACACCAGTCCACACCTCCTCTTCTATTTCTATCATGTTTTGCTTTCACTTTTTCAAATCTATTTCATTTCTATCATTTATCTTCTTCCCTTGCTACATTATATGCCTGTCTCTTTCTCCCTCGGCAGTGGGAGAGAAAGGAGAAGCAGGCCAGGAATGAGACAAATACAAATTTAGGGAATGTAGCGTTATTGGCGGAGAAGGTAGAAATGGTCAGCTTCAGCTGAGAAAGGATGAGGTTGACGAGAATTATATGTACAGGGGAGGACTGGGCTGGAATGAGCAAATGCAGGACAAGGTCGAATGAAGAGCATATTTGCCATGACTATCGTGTTTCATTTATATGTCTGTCTGAAAATAGACAGGTATATATAGAGTAATCAGATGAATAAACAGACAGATGTCCCTTCCTTACCTTCTACTAGCATGGCAAACTAACCTACTAGCCCTAGACAGCTAACTAGAAGTATAGTAATATTCAAGACAAACAGACAAATACATAGATAGACAGATAAATAGATAGATAGAAATAAACATGTCAGTCTTAGATAGACAGAAAGACAGACAGTCTTAAAGTCAGACAGACATAGACAGACAAGGAAAGACAATGAAGCTTTATTAAATCCCCTCCCCTCCTCTTCCCTCCCCATTCCCAACTACTACCACCTTCCTTGATCTCATGATCGAGAGGTAGCTCACTTTTTGATTCGCGGTATGAAGCGCGCGCACACACACACACACACACACACACACACACACACACACACACACACACACACACACACACACACACACACACCGTTCATTTCATACATATGTTACCCTTGGTTTGTACGCCTTTTTCCCATTGTAAGTCTCTGCTTGCTTATTGGTGGAGAGTCCTTAATCTGGGTCGTCTCTCACAGGATGCAGTGTTTTGCAATAAACATAAACATAAATTTACAGATAAATAGATTGAGCAAAAAAAAAAAGTTGAAAGACTGCACAAGTCGGTCTAAAACGAAACTAAAATGAGAAGGTTTACAATTAATGCCGATCCACTGCACAAGAATAATTGAAAAACACAATTTTTACCAAGTCACATTCCTCCCTTACAATACGACACACAGCAACTGAATTTATTTCCAGGTCTCGATTTGTACTGCTGATTGAACAGAGACGAACGGAAAATATTGCACAAGTCTCTGACCGACTCAGGAATCGATCTCGGGTTTATTCAGTTGCGGGTCGTATACGCTAACCATTACTCCATCGGTTCCTCTAAGAGAATAGGAATCATCGTTCGTTGATTCTTATTTCTATTAGATTCGGATATTTCTTAACATCTCTTCATCGTTGAAATAGTAATTTGCTTGTTACAGTTTAACATTTGATTGTATGCTCTTTCTATCGTTTAAACACCGACATTATTTACACACGAGAGCACTGATGTGAATGAGACAGAATACACAAATAGATGCTATGAACCCAACAAACTCACGTAGAATGTGATCCTGTATTCACTGCGTTTATCTTTAATTCAGAGTTACGTAATCATTTGAAAATTTTGCTTCATACCTGCCCGATTTGCTTGTGTGTGTAATTCACCGGGTCGGTCAGGATCACTTGATGGTCGTGATTGTCAGCTTTTACCCTCCCGGAAGGGAGCTGAGAGCTCATATAGTCCGATCTAAGGGCAAGGCTGTGACCTTCACATACGCACACACCCGTCCCCTTGCTCAAGGGGGACAGTAACCACCCACTTCGTCAGTGAAACTTTTCGCAACCTGAGCGAGGCGCGAACTCCCGTCCACCAGTTGGCAAGCGAAACGTTACCACTGCACCAGCGGTGTGTGTGTGTGTGTGTGTGTGTGTGTGTGTGTGTGTGTGTGTGTGTGTGTGTGTGTGAATACTACACACCCCATTAATAATACAAGGAAATTTGATGATGATGATGATGGCTAAAATCACCTAACGATGAACCCCTCCCCCCAAAAAAAAAAGGGTCAATACCAGGAAAAAATGCCTAATCTAATCAGCAATACAACATCTTTAAATCTATTCTGGATATCTTAATACAATTTCATTAAGCTTAAATGGCACTTCTTCAACCAGAGGACATTCTCTAAATTTCATTCCTGTTACCACCTAATGACGTTATTTGGGTGAGAAAGACCTTTAGTATTAAACTCAACATTGAAAGATTTATCTAACTTTAGTATTTGATAATTTGCTCCAAGGTTGAATAATATCAAGAGATGAGAAGAATAAAATAAAATACGTCAGCGTAGTGAAGGGGTTAATGAGGCCGGCTGAATCCAGAATAAGGAACAGGATCCGACCCCATATACAAGGATAAAGGGTATTGACGCTTATGAGGTGAGAGAGGTATTATGTGGCTGCTACAAACACATTCACTCCTCTACTTAACAACGTGTCTCTGTGCAGTGCCTCGTTTTATTCTTTATTTTACTTTGATCTGTTCTCGTTAAATTTGTCTCTATCTCGTCCTCTGTTGTTTCATCTCTCGTCTCCCGTTGCTGTTTACTCTCTCTCTCTCTCTCTCTCAAACCCGCCATCCCACAAAGGCAAGGAATTTCTTTTGTTGGCACGTGACAAGTGGTGGTTCCAGGGGATAAGAAGAGTTTGTGGGGATAGGTTGCTTTCCTGGCCTTAGAAGGCTCCCTGGCAATTCTTCCCTATTGGTGTGTTTATTATTATTTACGGTGCGAGTGGATGGTGAGCTGAGTGAGTTCTTTTATCTCAATGTGGAACTGAAACAGTGTTGTGTGATGTCTCCATGGCTGCTTAATATATACATGGATGAGGTTGTAAAGGAGGTGCAAGGTAGGGCAGTGGATGTGGGGGTGGCTCTAATGAATGAGGGTGAGATTTGGAAGCTTCCGGTGTTGCTGTTTGCTGATGATACAGTATTGTTGAGTGAAGATGAATGGGAGTTGCAAGGTTTGGTGAATGAATTTGGGACAGTGTGTAGGAGGAGGAATCTGAAAGTTAATGTAAACAAAAGTAAAGTTATGGTGTTTGAGAAGAATGAAGTCACAGAATGTACAGTGAGGTTGGATGGTGAGGATATGGAGAATGTGAATGCATTCAAGTACTTGGGTAGTATGATGAGTAAGGATGGAACTTTGGGGGATGAAGTGCGTGAAAGGGTACAACAGGGAAGGAAGGTTGTTGGTTCACTGAAAGCAGTGATGAGAAATAGGGAGGTGAGTGTGGAAGTTAAGAAGTCACTGCATGATAGTATTGTGATCCCTACCCTGACGTATGGAAGCGAGGCATGGACCTTGCAAGAGGGGAACAAGTCAAGAGTGAGAGCAGTGGAAATGAGCTACTTGAGAGGAGCATGTGGAGTGACATGGAGGGACAGGTTGACGAATGAAGAAGTGAAGAAACGTTGTGGGGTGGATGTGGATGTGGTTGAGAAGATTAGGAGAAATACACTGAGGTGGTTTGGACATGTAGAGAGAATGGAGAATGAAAGACTGACTAAGAGGGTGTATATAGGTGAGGTGGAGGGAGGGAGAAGGAGGGGTAGACCGAGGATGAGGTGGAGGGATGGAGTTGAGAGGTATATGAGGGAGGAGGGGGTGAGTTTGGGGGAGTGTAGTCAAATGGTGGGTGACAGAGCGACTTGGAGGCGTTTTGTCTGCGGCCACCCTCTGCGGGATTAGGGCGTCAGGCTATAGATAAATAGATAGATTATTATTTATACTGCAGCCGGTCATTTTTAAGATGAATAAAATCAATTGCTGGTAAACGTAATGTTAAAAAATCTTCCCCTCCTTGGCCTCCAAACACGTGACAGTATACAGCCACATCAGGTCTCTCCCTGGCATAATCATACACCCACTTTCCTCCACGTGACATCGGCCGTGCATCTACTCTGTGGATGTTTACTGTTTCCTTCACAATAATCTTTCATGCTATCAGATCTTTCCGCCAGACTAAACCTATTCATCTTCGCCGCCTCCATTCACTTACCACCACAAAAGATCCCTCAGCCTAACACGACGCTCTCAGGCCTCCCCGCTGATCGACCAGTATTTAGCTATATTTTCTGTGTCCCTCTCGTCTATTACACCGAATCCCAGACTATTTCTTCAAGGCTTCCAACTCCTCTTTCACTACCAACCACATCCACGGCGGGTACGCAGCACCCGTCCAGTTACACATTTACACATTCTGACCCCTTTTCCGTCCATCTCTTTAACGCATGAGTTAATATGTACTCCCAGTCCTTCATGGACACAACCGGTCGGTTCTGAAACTATTGTACTCTGTCTCTTACACTCCCTTTGATAGTCAGCATTTAAAATATCGAAATGAGAGGATCATGGTTAATGGCTTCATCCAGTTCCTCTCTATTCTCTTCCATCCTCTCATTCCTTTCCATTCTCTCTCATCTTCTCTTGTTCCCTTCCACTCCTTCCCACCTCCTCATATTCCCTTGTATTCCATCCTGTTTCCTCTCATTACATTATATTCCCTCTCCTTTCATCCCAATCCTTCTTATTATCTTTTATTTCCCATCTCGTTCCATTCCACCTCATATCCACATACTCTTTTCCATTTTCACCCAATTCGTCCCTCTCCCCCTCCATAACTCCCACTCTAGTAAGAATCCCACTCACTCCTTTATAAGAGTATTTCGCAACAAAGTTCGTCCTCTCTCGTCCACAAGTTCATTCTCTCTTTGCCGAGGGTCAAACTAATACTGGATATACGAAGGAACTGATCTCTTTATACTGGAAAACTATGTGTCTGGCCTATTTGCCTGCCATTTTATCTATCTATCTATATTTATCTCCATCTATTTATCTGTATATTTGTCTGTCTGTCTGTCTGCCAACTTATTCATCCATCCAGCTCTCTCTCATTTTGTCTGTCTCTTTATTTTAATCTATCTGTTTGTTTGTCTACCTTTCTGTGCCATTTTCATTTCTATCTGCTTGTCTGTTTATCTGCCTGTCTCTCAGGCTATATTTGTCTCTATTTGCCTTTCTATATGTCTATCTCTCCTCAAGTCTGTCTATTTGCCTGACTGTCTGTTTATAAAAACAATAGCTGGTATCCTTAGCCATGAGGCAAACGAAAGTGAAGTCCTTTTAGCAGCCTTAAAGCCCACTTTCTTCCACCCCACGCCCTCCTCTGTGTTAAAAAACTCAGTACCACCACTTTGACCTGCAGCCTGAGTGGTTTGGGAGATTTCGTAACACCTTTTCCCCAGCGAATTATAATACACATTACACATCAATATTCTTTGTTACTGATGCAAACTGTACCGGTACTAAGAATTAAAAGAGAGAGAGAGAGAGAGAGAGAGAGAGAGAGAGAGAGAGAGAGAGAGAGAGAGAGAGAGAGAGAGAGAGAGAGAGAGAGAATATCAAAGTGTAAAGGGCATAATAAATTGCATAGAGGAAGGTGCTGAGAAACCTACAACACAACTTTCAGTTGTTGGTAAAGGAAACTCCTTAGCACGTCTTCCCCTCCTGTTTATTCCAACATTTTCCAGGTTAATATTCGGCATTCTTACATGTTATCATTCTCGGGTTCCTATGACTCACTCTTAGCTGAGTAAAATCGTCTGGCGTCAGCTGAACAAGAATACTACCGTTGTCTCGAGAGTGAAAGGGTTCGTGGGGTCAGTATTAACAATGGGGTCAGTATTAACAATCTCAATCTTCTGTGCCGACTCTCAGCTGATTAAAATAACTGACGTTTGCTGGATTAGAATGCTAGAGAAGTCGCAACCATTAGGGGGTTATTTATGCAAGCTACGTTATAACAAGTAGATGAAGACCATACACAGGAATAATAAGCTGCTACGTGTAAAACAACCACTAAGAGGAAGTGCTGCAAGCAGTCGTTGTAAGCTGTTTTAGGTATTTCGTAACACCTCATTCTTAGCTACTGATTCTGCACATTGCACCTAAGCATCCTCTTGTATACAACTGATGCGAACTACATCGATCTTTAAAACAACACAAATAACATAGAAAAAAATGTTAAGGTATATTATACAAAAGGATCGGTATGGAAGAGATGGTGTGAAGCCTCCTGTGGCACCTAAAATACATACCGTTCTTTCAGTATATTCTTGTGTGCTATACTGGTTTTACTCTAACTTGACCGAAAATTGTCATCTCTCCACCTCGGAGGCGGAGCTGTGGCATTATATCAACAGTTCAATATGGTGCTAGTCACGAAGACGTGATCCCAAAAGAATGAAGTGCCGCAGTGTTGTCTTTTTCTGCCACTGAGGTACGTGAAATAAGCTACAAAAGGACTGAAGTGTGGGCCAAGTTAAAGTAAAATGTGTATAGGTAATGCTATGTATGTCGACATAAAAATCAGACAAGTGTATACACATGAATAATGTGGTGTTACATGCAAAATAAATCACTAGCGAGGAGGTGCTACGATGCCTCCTAGGCCTCCTAAAACGGCCTGCTAAGCTGACTAGACTGTGGGCCTTGGCGTCAATTAACGAATGGTGTTTGTCTGGGTGTGCTGATGTGTGCTGCCCGTGACTAGGCGTGTCTGGACCATGAAACAGACCGACACAAGGAAGAAAAAGACAGGTATTAAACAACAGTGGATGAAGAAATATGAAGCCTGGAAGAGAAAGAAACAATGTCTATCAGTAAATAATGTCTCTATCTATCTATCTGTCTGCCTGTCTGTCTGTTTGTCTGTCCAGCCATCTGTCTATCCATCTTTCTATTTACTGATATATCTGCCTGTCTGGCTGTCAGTCAGTATGTCATCCAACCCTGAAGTTTATATGTATATGTTTCTGTTTACCTGCCTAATCTGTTTGTCTGTGTATCCATAAAGTTATCTCTTCATACACTCTTATGTCGCATAGTGTGCTGTGATTCTCAGCCGAATGTTTTTTCTCAGGGATATCTCTCCCTACTCACTAACGATCTTTTAACATCACAGTTTTAGAGGAAGAGATAGTAAAGACTGGACAAAGGAGTACTCGTGACGAGAATGAGGATTTTTAGGGAATAGGTGTATGGTGTATTTTTTTAAATACTTATATTAACTTTATTCCATGGCCTCTTTTTATTAGCCTTCCTTCTCGTATGACGCATTACCCTCTCTCATTTACTCCCCCATCTTGACCCTCCACCTTATTCTCAGTCTCCCTCTTTTGTTCCTTCCTCCATGAGCCTATTTTCATACACCCCTCTATTCAAACTCTCACTCACACACTCCATTCACTGCCAAGGGACGGACCACCTCAAAGGAATCGTCTTTATGCCTCCCGTCACTCCAGCCTTCAATCTGCACCATCATCATCATCATCATCATCAACATCATCATCATCAATATCGCCATCGACATCATCATCGTCACCATCATCATCATTCTAACCCTATTGTCCATAATTATATATTGTTTATGCTCGTGAGATGCAGCCAGCATTCTGGATGCTTGAATGGTGTGTGTATGACTGCGTAATCTTTTCAATGCCGTTAATATTTCACTTTCTGTCGTCGTCATCATTATCATCATCACCCGAGGCCTAAATCCATAAACAAAATAAAGAGAAACATAAAAGTGACAGAACTACCAGGAGTATGTCCATTGAAGTAGGCTGTGGAGTTATTCACACATCATTCAAGCCTTTGGAATCCTGGCTCCATCTCACAAACTTAAACATCTGTAATGGTTGTAGGGTAAAGAAGATAATGGTGATGATGTCTATGATAATAAGAAGATATTAGCTTTAGTACCTATCGACCACACGAGGATTGTAAAATATCGTCGTCCATTTTTGCTGTTGTAATCCTCTTCTAGAATACGACCAGCAGTAGTCATTTACACTAAGGTCTCCAACTATACTGCTACGTGAAAAGAATAAGAGGATGATGATAATGTCAAAAGCGGCAGTGTCGAAGTTTTTGAAAGTCTGCGAAACAAAATGCCTGTCATTTCTGTTTGGGTAACCAGGATCCTGACTGTAATGAATGTGGTACACCGAGCACACACTACTTTGTTAAAGGCGCTGGGATATGAGACAGGAAGGAATGAGCCAAGGTGTTTTATGGGACACCAATTAAAGACAAAAGGTAGAGGCAGGAGTAATCATAAGAGAATCGTAGCTGATGATACGGTGGGTGGCCGGAGCGAATGAGTGTGAGAAATGAAGTGAGAGAAAGGAAGAAAAGGAGAGGAGGGAAGGGAAGGTATGCTTAATGCTTAGGATCAGAGGAAGTAGGGGTAAGAGTGAACGGAGGAAGTAAAAAAAAATAAGGAAGCAGACAAAGAAGACAGGGAGGAAAGATTAGAGGGAGAGGAAGGAAGGAGAGGAAAAAGGAGGAAAGGGAAGAGGAGTGATAAAAATAAAGAAGGGAAAGAAGGAAGAAAGGAAAGATGGAAATAAGGATGGAAGGGAAGGGAAGGAATAATGAAGGGGAACAAAGAAGGGAAGGGATGGAGTGAGGGAAAGGAGGCATTATGGGAAGGAACGGGAGGAGAGATGAACAGGCTGAAAGAAAGGAAAAGGAAGAGGAGGAAGTGAAGGTAGGGAAAGGGAGAAAGTGAAGGAATGGAGGAAGCAAGGGAAAGAGAGATGTGTTGAGATTATGAAGGGATGTGAGTTAAGCATAGGTTTGTTTGATGTGTGTGTGTGTGTGTGTGTGTGAGAGAGAGAGAGAGAGAGAGAGAGAGAGAGAGAGAGAGAGAGAGAGAGAGAGAGGTTGGTCATTCTAGAACAAAAGAACTACAGGTGTTGATAAAGCAGAAACTGAATTCCCACACGGCGTATTCAGCAGCATAAAAGTAGATTTAGAGACCCTTTAAGATTCCTCCACTGTGTTCAGGCTTTTCATATATTTCTTCAGGCTCCTATGACTCACTCTCTGGTGAAGTAAATCTTCTGGGATTAACTGGAACAGAATAACGGAATTGTATGAACCATGAGAGGGTTAATAGTGACATAATTAACACCATTATTCTTGTAAATCATTTGACATTTGCTGGAATAAAATACTAGAGTTTTTCCAACCATGAGAGGGGTAATGAAGTAGATATATGAAGGGCTGTCTGTACGTATAATGAACTGGTCGTTCTGGTTGTAGTATGTCTGTCTGATCTATACTTACAACGGAGAGATGCAAGTATCTGGAAATTTATGATAATTAATCGGCAAGAGGTTGAATTTAATATATACTGGATTGCATTTAATTGGGTATGTTTCGTAATATGTATAAATACAGTCCTTGTGTAATCATTGTGTGTGTGTGGAGGGGTGCAGCAAGATACATAGTGTAGGATTGTCCTTTGACTTAGATATTAAAGACCGATGTCAGTGTTCAGAAACAAACCATTTGATTCTTGTGAGAACTTTGAACCCGATACGACACACTAGACAACTGATAATATATTGTCTGTCTATACTTAAAGTGAAGAGTTGTCACTGTATGGGAATTTAGGATAATTAATTGGAGTGTAGTTGAAGTTAAGATATATTGGATTGCAGTTAGTAGGATGTATAATTAACTTTGTATACATGCTGCCTTTATATAATTATTGTAAGTTGTATTTGAATGCTGTGGTCAATAAATTATCTATCTACTATCTATCTATTGCCTTTGTGACAAATTTCAGTATTACATATTATTATTATTATTATTATTATTATTATCATTTATACTGCTTAAACACAGTGCTTTATACACACTGGGGAAATATATACGCAAGTTAACAATTCAGAACGCCTTAAACACAAAGAAGAACAACGTTTGCACGAGTTATAAATACTTTAATGGAGGATCAGGACATATTAAAATTATAATTATAATTATTAATATAATAATAATTATTATTATTATAATTATTAGAGCAAGAAGAAGAGGAAGATCAAGAAGATGATGATGAACAACAGCAACAACAGCTACATTAACGCTAATAATAGCAACTACAAAATAAGTGAAATAGTTGCCGCATTATCAATAAATGCTGACCTACAAATCTCCACGAAAATGGAGGGTTGTGTGTGGCGAGAAACAGGTGTGTGGGTAGATACCTTCATATGTATCCTACTCTTTTCCCTTTTACTTAACTTAAAATTGCCATCTCTCTATCATGAATGTCGAGCTGGTGGCTTGCTGGATGAAGAAGTTCAGTCTGTCCAAGAATGCGGTGAGGATATAGAGGTCTTGGTAAGATTTATTTATCTTGGTAGTGTGGTCCATAACAACGGTAGATCAGACAGTGAGATCTCTCGTCGCATTGGTCTGGCCTACGAGGTTATGGATTCACCCAATTCGGGTATTTGGCGTTGTCGTTATTTGCGTAAAATGACGGGAGTTCGCATTTAGGGCGCTGGTACTCCCTGTTTTACTTTATGGCTGTGAAACAGACACTAAACAGTGACCTGAAGAAGCGAATTGACTCCTTTGGTACTGTCTTCTCTGGATCATGGGATATCGCTGGTACAACTGGGTACGTAACGAGCGACTACTCAGTGTGACTGAATCGAGGCCAATTACCCATATAATATGCCAACTCCAGCTATATGGGCACGTGGCCCGCTTTCCAGAGGCTGATGCTGCTCACAGGGTGATCTCTGGACGAGTTCATCAGGGTGGAGGAGGCCAAGGGGAAGGCCACACAACTCATGGCTGGTGCAGGTCGATCACTCCTATTTCGAGACACTTAGAGGGGGAAGAGTTACTGCCTGGAGGGTCGCACAGAAGGACCCATCTGGGTGGAGTCCGAGGATGAGTGAGGCTACGCGTCCCGTGGCATTTGCCCCTTCATGATGATATATATATATATATATATATATATATATATATATATATATATATATATATATATATATATATATATATATATAATATATATATATATATATATATATATATATATATATATATATATATAATATATATATATATATATATATATATATATATATATATAATATATATATATATATATATATATATATATATATATATATATATATATATATATATATATATATATATATATCCCATTGGAGCTCAGTGTCCAGAGTATTGGACAGAACTGGGATTTTTCAAGTCTTTATAAAGTAGGGAACCCCCGGGTAGGGACCTGTGAGCTTTGCGACTATGAGCCGATAGGCGGAGGGCTGTACGCTTAGTGCCCTTCCCGTGCAATGCCTCGCCCAGCATCCCTGGGATCCAATGGGATATATATATATATATATATATATATATCATGAAGGGGCAAATGCCCTTTCCTTGCGGGAAGCAACCTATGTATATATATATATATATATATATATATATATATATATATATATATATATATATATATATATATATATATATATATATATATATATATATATATATATATATATATATATATATATATATATATATATATATATATATATATTGCCAGACGCCTCAATCCCGTTTGGGGTGGCCACAAACAAATCGCCTCCAAGTCGCCCTGTCCCCCACCATTTCACTGCCCTGCTCCCAACTCACACACCCCTCTCTCATATACCTCTCCACCCCATCCTTCCATCTCATCCTCGGCCTCCCCCTCCCTCTTCCCCCCTCCACCTCACTCACATACACTCTCTTTGTCAGTCTTTCACCCTCCATCCTCTCCGCATGGCCAAACCACCTCAGTGTGTTCCTCATAACGCTTCCTATCACATCCACATCCACACTACAACGCTCCTTTATATCCTCATTCGTCAGCCTGTCTCTCCATGTGACTCCACAGGCTCCTCTTAGATAACTCATTTCCACTGCTCTCACTCTTGACTTGTGTCCTTCCAACAACGTCCAAGCTTCACTTCCATACGTTAGAGTTGGTATCACAATACTGTCATGTAGTAACTTTTTCACTTCCATTCTCACTTCCCTGTTTCTTATCACTGCTTTCAAAGAACCAGCAACCTTTCTTCCCTGCTGTACCCTTTCAAGCACTTTACCCTCCAAACCTCCATCCTTACTCATCACACTACCCAAGTACTTAAACTTACTCACATTTTCCAATTCCTCACCATCCAACCTCGCTGTGCATTCACTGACTTCACCTCTCTCAAAGACCATCTCTTTACTCTTCCCTACATTCACCATTAGATTCCGTTTCTTACACACTTTCCCAAACTCATCCACCAAGCTTTGCAGCTCCCCTTCGTCTTCACTCAACAACACAGCATCATCTACAAACAATAGTACAGGGAGTTTCCAAACACTATCCTCTCTCACCAGGGCCACTCCAACATCCACTACCCTGCCCTGTACCTCTTTTATTACCCCATCCATGTACAGATTGAACAACCATGGAGATATGACACATCCCTGTTTCAACCCAACTTTCAAAGAGAAAAATTCACTTAGTTCACCATCCACACGCACTGCAGCCTTCGCACCATCATACATACTCTTCACAGCATTCAACAACTTCCCTTCTACTCCATATATTCTTAACAGTTTCCACAATCCTTGTCTATCCACCCTGTCATATGCTTTCTCCAAATCCATGAAAGCCGCATACAACTTCTTTCCCTTCTCTAGAAACTTTTCCACTAAAGATCTAAGATTGAATATCTGATCTACACAACCTCTTCCCTTCCTAAAGCCTCCCTGTTCTTCTCCAACTAATTTCTCTGTTCTTTCTCTAACTCTCTCAGTAAGTATCCTACCATACACTTTTTCTATTATACTAAGAAGACAGATGCCCCTATGATTACCACACACTTCTTTTTCCCCTTTTCCTTTGTACAAGGGAATAATTATACCTGACTTCCAATCCTCCGGGCCTCTACCTTCCTCCCAGGCCAATCTGCACATCTTCCACATCCATTCTACTACTATCTCTCCCCCATGCTTCAGCATTTCACCACACACTCCATCAATTCCTGGGGCTTTCCCCGATTTAACTTTCTTCATTGCTTCCACAACTTCTATCCTACTGATTTCTTCCTGTCTTCTCACCTCCCTCCTTCTCCCAGCCATTCCCCAGCCACTTATATATATATATATATATATATATATATATATATATATATATATATATATATATATATATACAGAGGTGGGGGAAGGGAGACATCGAGATGAAAAACAAGGAGGAAGTGAGAGGTGAAAAAAAAAATAGAAAGAGAAATATGCTACAGTATCCTCTCCATTGACTTATTTCTATACACTAAAACGGCAATGTACCAGAAGAGCGCAGTCCACTGAATAAAATATTTTGTGTTGTTCCGTTCCTCTTTTGGCTTCCCTCATTGTCCTGCAGTCACAGTCTTCTCTTCCTACCCACCCACCCCTCCTGTCCCTCTCTCTCTCTCTCTGTTATCTGGTTGAGGGCTCAATATAGGCTGATTAGTTGTCCTTTTGATAATTTCAACCGAGGTACAACGATTAATATCTCTTTTAGGGGCTCTTGTTGCATTGTGCGTGTGTGTGTGTGTGTGTGTGTGTGTGTGTGTGTGTGTGTGTGTGTGTGTGTGTGGCTACTGAGGAAATTCTTATACGTGCAGTTCTTCCCAGTAAAAACATATTTAGTTCTCCCGTCTCTAATCTCTGCTGTCATCCTCTCCCTGTCTTACAATACCCATGATTTTCAGTCTCCTCTCTTTTCCATTAATCAACACGCTGGACTCTAGAAATACTACGTTCCTCGATGAAGCCTCATAACTAAAAAGAGATCAAACGTGTTGTCCCTTGTAAAAGCACACTCTATCTCTGTTTCAGTTACCTATCAAACTCATAATCTTCACTTAACTGTCATTCCCATAATTCCAATGTGCGACTCTACCTGTAATATTTTCTTTAAATAATCTTACAGCTCAAAGAAGACCCTGATTCTTCAATCATCCCTGTTAAAAACATAATATTAATCCCCTTTTCTCAGTTTCAATTACCTCTCGTTCTTGTAAGACTGAATTACCTACCACTTTCGTAATCATCAATTGACATTGTTAATAATAATAACTAGTGTTAATAAATTAATAATAATAGTAGTAGTAGTAATAATAATATAATAATAATAATAATAATAATAATAATAATAATAAAAGTAATAATAATAATAATAATAATAATAATAATAATAATAATAACAACAACAATAATAACTTAAAGAATAATAATAGTGATCCTAAACTACGTATAGCAGCCAAAGAAGAAAAAATCTATAATTCAAGATGTATTCGTGAAAAGATTCCCCTTCCCCCTTCTCTCAGCCTCACTTACTTATCATTCCAATATGCTCACCATTTCTATGATTTTGACGTAGGACTCCATCTATGACAATTTCCTAAATAAAGTTTCTTTTCCACAAGGAGGAGTAAGTCTTGGGTCCAGATGTATTGTTGACTTTTGACGGCAGGATATTTTCCATTCATGTTTGTGTTTCCACCATGAGTTTCTTTTTGTTAAGTGCTACAGTTCAGTGACACACGAAAATGATTTTTTTTTATTCAGCCTCTAGACGCATTAACTAAACATACATAGGGTCACTAACTGTGAAGGGGGATACTGAAGGCTATAGCAACCCAAACAGTTAGAAAAGTCTATCCGTGGTGAATAGCATCGTCTTGCAAAAGTAAAAATAAAATAGAAAAGAATAAGTAACAGGACTGGCGTTAAGGTGTATGAATGTGGTACTGCAACCTTTTTGGTATGAGGCAAACGTGGTAAATAATGTGAGCTGATGTTACAGCTCCATGACTCCTGCAAATGGTGTGTGTGTGTGTGTGTGTGTGTGTGTGTGTGTGTGTGTAATTTGCAATTGCGTTTATTCCAGGCACAAATATTCTTCTGAATTGAGTAGTTTAGTCTTTCATAGTTACACAGTGGCAGAGGAGTATACAGGATTGTTGGACGGTGGGGGAATTAAGAAAACCATATATTTTTGCTGCATATATACTCGCTCCGCCATGCAACTCACGAAAAACTTCTGCTTCAGAAAGATATAAGAAAACACATCTCCGAATCCTGTGAGAAATCTTCTTTTAAAAATATCTCAGGAAAAGTAAAAAAAGCCACAAAGAAGAGCTTGTGAGAGCACATTATCATTTTAAGAAAACAAATACCAGTAGCTTATATCACATGGAAAGCGTCCGGTGGCAGCACGAATAAAATATTAATTACATCACTGGATTCAAAGTGTCCAGAAAATAAATAAATAAATATGTCACCGGACTGAACGTGACGAGAAAACAAACAGCCAAATCTCCGGTGAAAGTGAAAGCAAAACGATAGCCCAGATCGTGAAGTAATAGTAGGTGTGTGGTGTTAAGGTATGGGTTAATTGGGCAATGGGCGGGCGAACCCCTGATTAGTTTGTAATTATACTGTGCCGACAATCAGGGCTCAGGCACAGGGGTGGTTCAGGATGGAAGAAGAGGTGTAGATGGAAGGGTTGATGGGTGATGGGGGTGAAGGTAGGGAAGATGGAGGAAAGAAGGGAAAGATGACGGATTGAGGAAAGAGGGGAAAGGAGGGGGATGGAGGAAAGGGAGGAAGGTGATGAGCTGGACTGATGAAGAACCGATGACAGGGTTCTGGAAAGATGGAAAAATTGGAGAAGGAAGTGAAAATGAGTGGCAGAGAGTAAAGGAACGAAGGAAGAGGGAGGGCGGGAAGTAAGGGGGAGGAAAAAAAAAAAGGTACAACTGATGGAGAGTGGAGAAAATGAGATAATTACAGAGAAAGGAAAGAACAGTTATAGAGGAAATGACCGCAGTGTTGTGGGGAGAAGGAGATGATCGAGAGGGAAGGAAAAAAAAAGTTGGAAAGAAAAAGAAGGGAGGAAGGGAGGAAAGGAGAGAAAGCAGGGAGAGGGGCAACTGATGAGATATTGGGAGAAAACGTATCTTGCTGGTAGAAAAGAGTGGAAGATTGTATGTGGAAAGGCTGATATTTAGGGAAAGAGCCATTATGGTGAAGGGGAAAATGGGAGGAAAGGAAGAGAAATGATTAACTGATGTAGTGTGAGGAGAAAGAAAGGATTATTAGGGTGGAGGAAATAAATATGTAAAGGTTGATGAATTTGGGGTGGATATTATGATGTTGAGGAAGAGAGGGGAATGGTGGAATGATGGAGGAAGGGTGAAGAGAGGGAGGAAGACAAGAGGTGGCATAGATAGTGTGGTATGGAGAGGGACATGAGAGTGAAGAAAATGTCATGATGGAGAGGCAAGGATAGTGGGGAGGAGGTGGAGGGGAGCAGGGAGGGATGCTGGAAGAGAAGGGAAGGGAAGGGATGGGTGGAACTGTTGTATAGAAATGAGGTAATGAGAGGGACAGGAGAGTGAAAAAGTACCGTAAGAAAAAGGTGAAGGAAATGGGGAAGGAAGGGGAACGAGGAGGGACCTGGCATATGGGGGAGGCCAGTGATTAGAATAGGATGGCTTAGGGACTACAAAGAAAAGCAGACACCAACGTACCTATTGGTCCTTTCGAGGTTGTTTACTGTAGGGTGAGTTATAACAAATGTAACTATTATGTCAGCAAGGGGAGGTATGCAGAAAGGCTCCCTACCTAAAGCTGAGAACTATCATGCAATATAAGAAAGGCTGCCATTAAGTTTCATAGGAAGGGAATGAAAGAAAATCATATTCTACACTAAACCTGAAAGGGAAAGATCCATCTCGTCAGTATTAAGCACATATCGATTTTGTAATGTTGGAAGAGGGAAAGGGAGGAGAAAAGAAGGAAAGAGGTGATGACTAGGTACAAGAGTTAGTATTATGAGACATGATGGTGGGATAGAGTTAATGAATGGGACCTCCAGGTAGGCTAGAGAGATCAGGTGGATGGAGGAAAGGATGGATGGAAAAAGAGGAGCCATAGACCACTATAGTATACTGAATGAAATAATGTATGGACGGAGGAAGGAAAGTCATGGTCCAGTAATGTCTAGTGGATGGTGGAAAGGATGGATGGAGGAAGGGGAGCCACGAAACAATAATATCTAGTGGATGGAAGAAAGAAATGGATGAAGGAAAGGGCAGCCGTGGACTAGTAATGTCTGGTGAATGGAAGGGAGGAGGGAGAGAGGGAGTGAGTGAGGGGAACCATGAACTAGTAATATCTGTCATTCTCCACTGTCTTTCCGTCATCACACTATAACCTCACCACGACTCTTACCCTCTGTGGGCGTTCGTTTCGGCTTAGAGTGAATGGGCTAATAATTGTACCTTGCTTTATCTACTCGGCTGTTTACAAATTTTTGCTTTTGCGTGTACCTAAAACACACACACACACACACACACACACACACACACACACACACACACACACACACACACACACACACACACACACACACAACACATTCTGAGGTAATGCTGAGGGAGTTAGATGTTAAGATACTTAGAAATTACTGACGTATCATCATAATTTGATGATGTTGGTGTAAATGAATCGTGCTCGAGGGAAACTTATTATTCATGACGTGGGAGGTAGAAAGTTTTGCCCAGGGTACAGTTTTAAGTGTTTACAAATTCATTTATTGATATACATGTATTTGTTTTTAGTTTACACACTAAACATGTTTTTCCTTCAGATCCCTTTAATTACTCGCTATATTAACAATTCATGTATAATACATGTTAGATTAATTGATCGATGATAGCCGTAGCCTCAGGCCCTACGCTCCAGAGGATTTGATATGGCATTCAGTGTTTAAATAATTAATTAATTCATTTTCATTATTCATTCATTCATTTATTTTTTTTTATAAAATTGCCAACTTTGGGGGTTGCAGTCAGAGGCTGGACTTTGTATCACTTTTCTGCTCATCTATTTGTTTCTGTTTCTCTGCCTGTCTGTCTGTGTCTAAATTCTTTCACTTGCCAATATTCGTTCTAAAAACATGCAATCAGGACATCAACACCATTTCCCAATACTACTCATACGATTTTAACAATCGAGAGAGAACTGTCGTATGTGTCTCATATTTCAAGTTGACCTCCTGTGTGTCTCCATCACTTCAGTTGTTTTAACCCTTCTCAGGTAAACATTTTTTTTTTTGTACTAGTCAGGTAAAGGGGGGTCTGACAGACCCCCCCAAAAAAATATATATATATATTTGTACTGCATTTATTGAAATAAGAACTAAAACACTATTATTTTAACATATCTTCTTACCTTTAATGCAATTCTGAAGTGACTATAGTGTTACAAAATATTTTTTTAAAAGAATTTTAGAAAAAATAATTAAAATTAACACATTGCTGACTTTAGCAGTTACATGACTCAAACTAATATTAATGAAGCAGATGACCAACATCCTCTTGTGGAGACCAATGTCTCAACTATCTGTAAGGAAAAGTAGAACCACAGCAAATGAATACCAATGTGTTTCACCTCAGGTACACCTCAGGTAATGTGGGGTCTGTTGAACCCCAGCAGCTCTACAGAGCAAAGATAGAGCCAGATCCAGGAATGACCCCATCACCACCCTAAACTACTTAACTAGTCAGGAAGGTAGAGGGGAGGACAGATAGCTAGGGCTTATTTTAATATATGAAAAATTAAAGATAACAATTTGTGGGGTCTGTCAGACCACACATTACCTGAGTAGGGTTAAATGCTATGATGTACACTTTGGTGGTAATATGTATAATTTATAAGAATGAGTCGTTAGCATTCTTTCATTTTTATTTTCTTTTTCTCCTCACACTCTTCTAACTTTTTCTACATTCAAATCTTACTGTGTTTTGGTTTCTCTGTCTGTCTCATAGAAACGTGTGTGTGTGTGTGTGTGTGTGTGTGTGTGTGTGCGCCCACACACACACACACACACACACACACACACACACACACACACACACACACACACAGATGCACAAACTCTGCTTTCCATATATACTCTCTCTCTCTCTCTCCACCATACATGAGCCTCCCCAGATAATCCCGCTATGGCCTGCGTCTGCCCCATATATAATGCCCTAACAAAGCACAACCCGATACGTGGCATTTGCATAATTACCCAGCATCGTAATGGAAGTGGTGCTAGGATGTCGCTGCGAAAGTTATGCCCGTGTGTGTGTGTGTGTGTGTGTGTGTGTGTGTGTGTGTGTGTGTGTGTGTGTGTGGAACAGAATGGCTATGGTGGACAGAAGAGTATGAGAGTGAAAGGAGAGGAAACTGAAAAAGAAAAAAGCAAGAAATAAAGAAAAGACGATGGCAAGAGGAAGTGATTAAAATACATGAATTAAAATCTTGGATGAAAGCACCATACATAGGAATGAGTGCACGAAAGGTGAAAGGAACAGAAAGCTAAAAGAAGAAAGAGAATTGAAAAAAGGGAATGTGAAACTGAGAACATTATAATCACTGTAATGTCGAAAGATAAAAAAAAAAAAAAAAGCAAAATTAAAAAAAAAAAAAAAAAAAAGACGAAAGCAGTATAAAATGGATAATGTTGAAGAGAGAACAGGTGGGTATTGGCGCTTAGGACTAAGAGGAAGGATGGTAGAAATTGAGATAATGATGGAAGAAAGAAAGGAGCCAAAAGGTGGAGATGGGAGTGAGATGCAAATATAATATAGGAAGCACTCAGAGAGCATATGCCTCTGCCAATGCCATTGCCATTGAAAAGGACCCGGATCCGGATCCGTGGAGATATTGTGTGGAATACATAGGATCCGGATCTGCCCCAAAATTACATCCTTTGTTCCTTCAACCATTGTCCGCTCTTCTACAGAGTTTTATTGGAGTTCATTGAGATTTTTTGGAGACATTGTGCGGGATACATAGGATCCTGACCCTAATCCGCCCCAAAATTTAATTAATTCTTTCTGGGCCCATGGCCCACCCTTCCACAAAATTTCATTGAAATTCATTGAGAAATTTGGAGATATCGTATGGACAAACAAACAGACAAACATAGGTAAATGCTAACCTCCTCCAACTTAGTCGGCGGATGTAAAAAAAAAAAAAAAAAATGACGGCGTATAGAGTGGAAAGGGATTAAAAAAAAAAACACATGTGTGATATTAGGGTAAGATAAGCTTGAAAATACGAGGTGAATGAGAATAGGTTGGAAGGCAGAAAGGGACGAGAAGAAGGAGAGAAAAATAAGATGTAAATAAGAACGACAGATAAATCAGAAAACAAATTTTTATCGTGGACGTGTGTTTGTGTTTATGTGCGAGGTTAGTATTGGTTTTGATATTACCGGGAACAACAGAGGGTCCACACTCCTGCAGAGAGGGGGGGGGGGCATTATTACCAGGTTGGGCCCGTACCGGTAATGTTATGTTGGTTTATGTGTTGAATCTAACCCAGTCCAACTCAACCCAGCACAAACTTGTCTATCCTGACTCACATAATTTAATAAACCCGAACTCAGTCTTACGTAATCTAACCTACATTACCTAGCCACCTAGCCTCATCCATCATGCATGAACTTATCCCACAGTAACCTGATATATCACTGAACCTGATACTTGTTACCGTACTGTACCTACCGAACGTAACCCAACCTAATCAAACCGACCCCTTACTTTTCCTTATCTTACCTTGCCTTACTTTTCTGTAACTTACCCTACTTTGCCTTACTTTTCCTTACCTTACTTTATCTTCTCTTACCTTAACTTATTGAATCTCACCATTCCCCGTACCTTATTTCATTTTACTTATCTTACCTTGCCCTGCCTTACTATTTCCCGAACCTTACCTTACCGTACCTTCTTTACCTTATCTTACCTTACCCTACCGAACCCAACCTTACCTTACCCTACCTCAACATTCCCGTTACCTTATCTTACCTCTCCTTACCTTATCTTACCTTTCCTTACCTTATCTTACCTTACCTTGCCATACCTGAGCTTACCCTAACTAACTTGGACAGACCTCATACCCTTACCACGCTCATATCTGCCTTCGTGACGGGCATGACATTGTCACTCCTTTATGTGTGGTGGAGGTGGTGTGTAATCAAAACGTTGTCCTGAAGCTACTTGATGTTTGGGTTCACCTAAACAACACACCTGTCTAATGAAGTTGTTCGAAAAACTTTGCAGCGTATCTTACGAAAACAACACCTTAGCAACCGCACTCAGTTTACTTTACGAAAACTCCCACATAAGCCCGTTTCCGGCTACATCCCCTAAAGTTCTACTCTCCACCAGCTTCTTTTATTGTGATGGATCTGCTACACCACAGGCTTATATTTCCTCATGGACATACATTCCCTATGGCTTTTTTTTTTTTTTTTTTTTTTTCAGATCTATTCTCCCATGGACCTAACTTTCCCAGGGACCCTTTTCCCCCATGGTCCTATTTTCCCCTTGGGCCAATATATCGCTGTAAACCTTTTGTCCACCTTGTATTTTCCATCACAGACCTCAGGCTCTTGAACATGGAAATAAAAACTAGCAATTTCAGTCCTTTACGTCATTTATTTTTTTTTTCTAACTATCGTCATGCGATTTAATTTACTGAACGAAACCTCACAACAAACAAAGTATTTATCTACCCTACATAAATAACTGGGAACCACCAGAAATATGAACCTGCAGTGGCTAACTTCTACAATCGCCGTAAAAATGTACATGTATATAACCCATCCTCGCTTTTTTTTTTTTTTTTTTCTTTTTTTTCCTTGTTATTTTTTAATGCTCAGCGGCTTTCTGCTGAATCTAAACGTCAGGAGCCTGTGAAAATAAAAGTACTTGAGGTCGAACGTCGCAGTCTATGATATAATTCTGTCTCAAAATGAAACCTCGCTGGATTAAAACAAGTTATCACATCATCATCATCATCATCACCACTTATTAATGTTATTTTTATTATCATTACTATTATTATTATTATTATCCTAATTATTAGTGTTATTGCTGTTGCTTTTGTATTTATCCTTTTGTCGATCTACATACCTACCTTACTTCCTCAAGTTCTTTGCATCAGTCACACCACAAACCAGCACCAAATGTTTGTAATACAACACGCGGCTTATGTTCAAGTGCTTCTTTTACTTAAAGATTTTTTTTTTTTTCTCTCTCTCCTCTTTCTTCCATTTCATTTTCCTTCATTGCCATCATCGTCATCGTCATCATCATCTTCACCAACACCAGTATCATTATCATCATCGTCATCTTGTTCATCATTTGTTGTCGTTGTTGTGGTGTCTGGTTAATCTGACGGTTGTCCAGGTTAAGTGTGTCTTAGTACCATGTTAGATTATTTTATTAGGGTAATCTGTCCGGGTATGTAAGGTTAGGATAGGTTATGTTAGGTGTTACGGAACAGAGAGAACTGTCCCGCAAAGTTCCAGGTTCAAAACAAAAGAGTTAGGTAAAATTACAAGTTAAAGTTTAATGCTCAAACTAACAACTAAACATTCAGGACTCATAAGGATAATGTAATGGCAAAAAACAGGTTAAATATATGGTTAACTGCAATAGCCTCTATTAACACGAAATTAGCAAGTGTAAATTGATCTAAATCAGCCCTGATAAAATGAGAAAACCGGATAATGCTCAGTGAATGCAAGATATATTATTACAGATACAAAATATTATCAATAATGGCTGACACCTAAAACACATGAATCAGAAAAACCTCACTAGGCCTACGAATCAACACCCCATGCTATACAGTACAAGAAAAAATGCAATAACACTTATACTCAAATTACACAGCTGCTAGATGGCTGGAGACTTCCTGAGCACTCACAACAATAACAACTGTACAGGGGAGGACAGAGATGTGAGCAAAATGAGGAGTAGATCTACTCGTAAGTGGCAATTAATGCAGAGACTGAGCTCATTATATAGGGGCCAGCAGAGCTTGATACAAATTGTAAGAAGGACGCGCAAATGATGCAAAAGGGGACAAAGAGTTGACACTCCTGCTCTGAACAACAGAAAGAACGACTTACTCTACTATAAGGGTAGAAGAGGGGAGTGAGGTAGAACACGCTCGTGATCAAACATGCAGCATACTGTACGTTAGAATTACACAAAGGATGATGAAATCATAGGCTATGTAACACCTCCCCACAAAAAAAAAAAAGAAATTTACAAAGGAAATTTCTTATTACTCTAAAACAATCTGTCTAAAGTCTAGATAAGCAATCTGCAATAACATTTTCTTTCCCCTTGACATGCTGTATGTCTAATGAATACTCCTGAAGAAGTAGACTCCATCTTGTCAATCTCTGATTTTTATCTTTAAACTTACTAAGGAATTTCAGTGGGTTATGATCGGTATAAATGACTATGGGGACAAAACCAGAACACAAATAAAATGAAAAATGCTGTAAACCCAAAATCAAGGCCAAAAGCTCTTTCTCAATAGTTGAGTAGTTCTTTTGAGGTGGAGTGAACTTCTTACTGTAATAAGATACAGGGTGTTCAATACCCTGATCATCCTCTTGCAGCAAAACAGCCCCAGCTCCTGTATCACTTGCATCAACAGCCATCTTAAAAGTCTCATCAAAATTTGGAGTAGCGAGCACTGGCTGACTTAATAGGATAGCTTTAAGTTTGGTGAAAGAGGATTCACAGTTATCGGTCCAGACAAATTTAACTCCCTTTTTCAGTAGGTCTGTAAGTGGTGATACAAGAATTGAAAAGTTAAGAACAAATCTCCTGTAATAACCTACCATTCCCAAAAATCTTTGTAGCTCTTTCCTACTTTTAGGTCTGGGAAGATCACTTATAACCTGAACCTTAGCTCCTGGTGGGGCAACATGTCCATCACCAATTACGTACCCAAGGTACTGAACTTTAGCTTGACCAAACTCACACTTTGATAAATTAGCTACAAGATTAGCCTGAACCAAACGCTCAAGAAATTTACTGACATGGCATAGGTGATCTTTCCAGTTGTCACTGAAGATTAATACATCATCAATGTAAACAACACACCCTGCCAAACCCTCTGTTACAACATTCATGAGCTTATGAAATGTGGCTGGTGCATTCTTCATACCATATGGCATTACAGAACATGCAAAAGTCTTTCCTAGTGTTACAAAGCATGAGATCTCCCTAGCACGTTCAGTCATAGGTACTTGCCAGTATCCCTTTAACAAATCAAACCTACTTATGTACCTAGCCTTTCCGATCTTGTCTATGCAATCTTCCAAACGAGGGAGAGGGTAAGTGTCTGTTTTGGTTATCTGATTAACACGTCTGTAGTCAATGCAAAGCCGCTGTGACCCATCTGGCTTAGGGACTAGAGTGACAAGAGAACTCCACTCGCTCTGACAGGGCTCAATCATCTTGTGGTCCAACAGGTAGCCAAGCTCCTTCTGGATGAGAGGAACTTTCACTGGGTTCACACGGTAAGGAGGCAATTTAATTGGCTTTGCGTCTCCAACATCGACATCATGCATCAACACAGTGGTTCTTCCTGGAGTGGCACGGAACACTTGCGGGTACTTCTGCAGTAATGCCGAAAACTCCTGCCTTTCCTCGGGAGGTAGATGAGAAAGCTTAGTCTGGAGATCATTCATGATATCAGGATTCTTCCCCAAACTATCACTCAGGCTCATGGTGCATGGGAGAACTTCACTTGCAGACCCGGGTGGAACAGCTACAGTGCAGACTGGGTTATTTTCGTCCCGCCTGTGATATAACTTTATCATGTTGATGTGACAAAGTTGCTTGTTCTTTCTACGATCTGGTGTGGCGATGACATAGTTGACATCACTGAGTTTCTTCTCCACGAAATAAGGACCACTAAACTTGGCTTGAAGAGGTTGCCCATGCACCGGTAGCAGAATCAAAACCTGATCTCCTGGCTGAAAGTGGCGTAACCTCGACTTCTTATCATACGAAGTCTTCATCTTCTCCTGAGCAGCTCCTAAATTCTCTCTCGCCAGCTGTAAAGCAGTGGACAGCCGTTCTTTGAACTTCATCACATACTCCAGCAGGTTGACGTCATCTTCCTCCGACAGCCAGCATTCCTTGAGTAGCTTAAGGGGTCCTCTTACTTCATGGCCAAACAGTAGCTCAAAGGGTGAGAAGCCCAGTGATTCATTTGGAGATTCTCTTGCGGCAAATACAACGAATGGAAGACCATTATCCCAGTCTTTCTGATGTTCCAAACAGTATTTCTTGAGCATCGATTTGAGTGTTTGATGATATCTTTCCAACGCTCCTTGGGTCTGGGGATGGTAAGCTGAAGACGTGATCTGGGTGATGCTCAACTCTTTCAGAGACTGCTTGAAAACATTTGACATGAAATTACTTCCCCGGTCTGACTGTACCTCCTTGGGCAGACCAAACTTGGTGAAGAACCCCAGCATTTCCTTAACCACGTTCTTTGCTGAGATATTTCTAAGTGGAATGGCTTCAGGATAACGAGTAGCCATATCAATCATGGTCAACACATAAGAAAATCCTGAAGAAGTCTTAGGAAGAGGGCCCACAATATCCACCAACACACGGGTGAATGGCGCCTCAAAAGGAGGAATGGGAACTAGAGGTGCAACCTTTTCGGTCTGATTACACTTCCCCACATTTTGACAGGTGTGACAAGATATACAATACCAGGAAACATCCCTGAAGATACCTGGCCAGAAGAAGTGTTTCAAAATGCGTGCCACAGTCTTCCTCACTCCAAGGTGTCCTGCCAAACTGGAATCATGAGCCACTCTAATGATATCCTGCCTACAAACACGAGGGATGACAACTTGATGTACAACCTCCCATTCACAGTCGGCTGATGCTGTTGGGGGTCTCCACTTCCTCATAAGTACTCCTGACTTTATATAATAACAAGTAGAAGCACCGGCTGACTCTTCCTCACTGCAAGCAGAGTTTGCTAGACCTTTCAACTCAGGGTCAGCAACCTGCAACTCAACCAACTCTTGACGAGACAAATTATCAACACTACGGGGTACTGCCTCATCTGGTGAGTGGTCCAAATTAGCAAGAAAAGTGTCAGCTAGGATAACATCATCATCATTATTATCCTCTAAGTCATCAGTAACTTTAGAATTAGCCCTAGTGACAGCACATGCAGAGAACACATCAGGGACATTACAATCCTGGGCCGCAGCCACTGGCTCACTAGACAACTGAGGAGCTGGACACACTTGACTTCCACCAATATCATTTCCAAGTAAGAAAGTTACACCTGACATTGGGAGTGTCTCAACCAACCCAACCATAACGAAACCATTAACAAAACCAGACTCTAAATTCACTCTGCACAGAGGGACTGAGAAGTAATTATTCCCTACACCTTGTAAGATTACAGTTTCATCAGAGGAATTAACATTAGAGCCTAGAACACTGGTCAGCATAAGGGATTGGCAAGCACCTGTATCACGATATATTTTAAAGATTTCCTGTTATTACTGTCCAGAGGACTGACAAAACCATCAGACAGGAAATTAGCACATGAACTCTTGAGAGTGTTACCCACGTTACTGCTCAAAAGAGGAGCTTCATCATGAGGATTTAATTTACCCCTCAAAGCAGGTTCAGTTAACTCAGTTAAAGAATTCTGGGAACTCTCAAGGGTGGACACTAGACCAATTGACTGAATATTTAAAGACTCCTTTTTGTTCATATCACGCTGTCTCCTGAAACATTTCTCCGTAGTATGACCAAGCTTACTACAATAAGTACATTTACTTTTCTGAAATCTAGAGGTGAAGCTGGTATTTACTTCCTGAGAAACATCATCTTTATTCTCTTTCCTGTTACCTGTACTCTGAGTAGAGGCAACGTATTTACTCTCAGCTTTCCTTTTTTCTTTATAATATCTCTTGTGAGTGAGAACATATTCATCAGCTAAAACTGCAGCATCAGACAAATTATGTATTCTTTTCTCATCAAGATATAGGCTTACATCTTTATTAATACACCTTTTGAAGTCCTCCAGCAAAATCATCTGGTTAAATTTACCAAAATCAGAATCCACATTCTTAGAATTTAACCACTGCTCTAACAGATCTTCTTTGATTTTTGCATACTCAACATGGGATTGCTTATCTTGCTTATAAGTTGTCCTAAATTTTACTCTATAGGCTTCAGGAACAAGCTCATAGGCCTTAAGAATCAAGCTCTTAACTACATCATAATTATCAGATTGATCCTGAGACAAAGATGCATAAGTTACTTGAGCTTAACCGGTGAGAACAGTTTGAAGGAGTACTGGCCAATACTTTTTGGGCCAATTAAAACCTGTAGCTACCCTCTCAAACAACTGAAAATACTTTGTTAAATCAGATTCATTAAAAGGAGGGACAAGTTTAACATTTTTAACCACATCAAAATCATCAGAGCTAGATGATCCAGTTCCACCTTGTTTCATGCGATACTCATGGTCTGCCTGAATCCTAGCAAGTTCAATTTGTGCCTGAGCCTGTACCTGTGCCTCCTGAATACGAGCCTGAGATTCAGCCTCCTTAGCATTTGCCTGAAATTCAGCCTCCTTAGCACGAGCCTCCTGCAGGGCTAGCTGTAACTTAGCTAATTCAATCTGCGTTTGCTCATTTGGAGGAGTTACATTAAACAAGCTTTCATTAATCATGTCAACAATTTGATCTTTAGAATGATGAGAGCGAACAACAATTCCCAATTGTTGAGCAACAAGCTTAAGTTCATTCTTTGTTCTGTTTTCTACATCACACACTGTTTGCACATTTGACAAAAAATCTTTGGCTTCATCAAGCATAGTAATAGTAGACATCATGAATAAATCACAGTCACAGAATATCAAGCAATATCCTTATGATAATATCCTGAATATCCTGATAAGAGGTCGCCAAATTTATGTTACGGAACAGAGAGAACTGTCCCGCAAAGTTCCAGGTTCAAAACAAAAGAGTTAGGTAAAATTACAAGTTAAAGTTTAATGCTCAAACTAACAACTAAACATTCAGGACTCATAAGGATAATGTAATGGCAAAAAACAGGTTAAATATATGGTTAACTGCAATAGCCTCTATTAACACGAAATTAGCAAGTGTAAATTGATCTAAATCAGCCCTGATAAAATGAGAAAACCGGATAATGCTCAGTGAATGCAAGATATATTATTACAGATACAAAATATTATCAATAATGGCTGACACCTAAAACACATGAATCAGAAAAACCTCACTAGGCCTACGAATCAACACCCCATGCTATACAGTACAAGAAAAAATGCAATAACACTTATACTCAAATTACACAGCTGCTAGATGGCTGGAGACTTCCTGAGCACTCACAACAATAACAACTGTACAGGGGAGGACAGAGATGTGAGCAAAATGAGGAGTAGATCTACTCGTAAGTGGCAATTAATGCAGAGACTGAGCTCATTATATAGGGGCCAGCAGAGCTTGATACAACTTGTAAGAAGGACGCGCAAATGAAGCAATAGGGGACAAAGAGTTGACACTCCTGCTCTGAACAACAGAAAGAACGACTTACTCTACTATAAGGGTAGAAGAGGGGAGTGAGGTAGAACACGCTCGTGATCAAACATGCAGCATACTGTACGTTAGAATTACACAAAGGATGATGAAATCATAGGCTATGTAACATAGGTTAGAGCAAAGAAAAAGGAAGAATGATCATCCTGGGAAAATCAAACTTAGCGTGTAGTGCAAAATGTGGTATACAGAACAGAAATCTGCAACCTAGTGGAATGCGACTTATTTTGGCCTTGTGCAGTTCACATTCCTCATCTCTGTGGATAGGGAAGTACAGCCAGGCAGTTGAGCCGCTCGGTTATAACGGTGCCATCTCATGAAGGCGTCCCTGTCCAGCACCACCATCATTATAATAGAATGGAGGAGCGATGAATATGATACCAAAATTCACATCATCAAACATTTCCCTACGACACCTGGGATCAAACCCACGACCACTATGTCCCCAGCCCAACGCTCTATCCACTTCACCAACTCCTTCTACAGAATTATAGATGTAGCGGTAGCCTTATGCTTATCTCTAAGTCCTTTCAGTCCGATAGCTTTCTTGCTATCTCCAGACGATTTTATTCAGGATAGGGCGGACCTCTTGTGCTAAAGGGGCTGCTGAAAGCTATATCTGCCTCCCTGAGTTCTAAAAGTCGTTTGGAGCATTGATTTAAAAAAAAAAAAATGGAGATAGCAGGAAAATTATTAAAAGGAAAATGTTAATTTGTGTGTGTATCAAGTGGTCTTGAAACCTGTAAGAACGTGCCAGTCGGGGTGAAGGCCATGCATGTGTTTAAAGCCAAATGGTGGTGCATGTCATTTAATCATGTATGTCATCATGGAAAATACACTGGACCTCTACCCTTAAGTACTGTATGTATATTGCACTACGATAACCCAGCCTTGCCACACACCTCGGAAGGGGTAACACGGATTGACTTCTTTTTTTTTTTTTTCCTTAGTGTAATTCAAGATCCCCCATCCCCCCTAAAAAAAAAAAAAATACTCCTCCCCTTATTCTAGGTGGCGATGCTTCGTCGCACTTCTAATTGATTTATTTTGCTTACTAGACCTTAACATTCCTGATATAGCGCTTCAGTACTGAGATAATTTGCATTAGTAACTTATCAGGCGATACTGAAGTCTTATGTGTAGAATAAATCGCTGGGGAAGTAGTGCTACGAAGCTTCTAATATGCTATATATAAGTCGGGCCCCTCTTACAACACAACACTACTCCTAACCATCCCCATCCCCTTTCATACACAGTCTCTACTTTTCCTATCGCCTTTGTGTTCCTCTCCTCATTCTCTAAGCAGATCTCTCTCTCTCTTTCTCTCTCTCTCTCTCTCTCTCTCTCTCTCTCTCTCTCTCAGCATGAAGGGCAGTGTAAGGGTGGGGGTAATGAGATGCCGGGGAACAGTTGACGTCTGTCTTTTACTTCACCTTATATACACAAGAGCAACATGTTTATCTTAGATGCAGAGAAGCTGTATGGTTTACTATGCCATCCCCTCACACACACACACACACACACACACACACACACACACACATACACACACATCCGTCCACCTGTGTGTGTGTGTGTGTGTGTGTGTGTGCCTGAATGGACCACAAAAGCGCCTATGCTGGTGGTAATGAGATGCATGGGTGGAGGGGTTGGCTATCACTACCCAAACTTGACTGGCTTTACGATGTTGGCTCAGGACACATAAAAGGCATTTTGTTTTGGGAACCCTAAGAACCCCCATCAGCCTTTGTACCCATCTCCCTTCCTTCGTTTCCACCTCCTCTAACCTTCCTTTCATTTCCTCTTCCCTTTCCTTGCATCTCCTCTCTCTGTCTCATTTTTTTCTCTCACGTATTTCTCTTTCCATTCTTTTTATTGTTTATTTTCTCCTGTTTCATATATTACCGTTTTCTTTCCTCCATTCCTCTTTCCTCGACTCTTTATCACCATCTTTTATTCTCTTCTTTATTCTCCTCCTTCTCTTCTTCATACGTCCTCATCTCCGTTAACATTTATCTTGACTCTCTCTCTCTCTCTCACACACACACACACACACACACACACACACACACACATTCTTGCAACACCTCCCTGTCTTTATTTACCTACATTCTTCTCTGTTGCTTGTATTCCAAGTGGCTTTGTAGACTTCGTAACCGTCTTCCATAGCTATCAATCTATCTATCGCCAAACGCCCTAATCCCTTAAGGAGTGGCTACAAGCAAATCGCCTCCACGTCGCCCTGTCCCCCGCAGTTTCACTGCCCTGCTCCCAGCTCACCCCCCCCCTCTCTCATATACCTCTCCATCCCTCCATTTCATCCTTGGCCTCCCCCTCCCTCTCCCCCCCTCCACCTCACTCACATACACTCTCCTCGTCAGGCTCTCACTCTGCATCCTCTCCATATGGCCAAACCACCTCAAGGTGTTTCTCCTAACGCTTTCTATCACATCCACATCCACACCACAACGTTCCTTCACATCCTTATTTGTCAGTCTGTCTCTCCATGTGACTCCACATGCTCCTTTCAAATATTCCATTTTCACTGCTCTCATTCTTGACTTCTGCCCCTCCAGCAAGGTCTAAGCTTCACTTCCATATGTTAGAGTTGTTATCACAATTCTGTCATGTACTGTAGTAACTTTTTCACTTCCATGCTCACTTCCCTATTTCTTATCACTGCTTTCAAGGAATCAGCAACCTTTCTTCCTTGTTGTACCCTTTTGAAGTACTTCACCCTCCAAACTTCCATCCTTACTCATTACACTACCCAAGTACTTAAACTCACTCACATTTTTCATTTCCTCCTCATCCAAACTCACTGTACGTTCATTGACTTCTCTCTCTCGAAGACCATAACTTTACTCTGCCCTACATTCATCTTTAGATTCTTCCAAAGCGATTCATTATATGCGGTAAATCTCAGAATCCTTTGGTGTGTGTCTGCTGCAAAATGCGTAGTATCTGAACTGATGAAAATAACATAGTAGAGAATGGTAAGGTGAAATAACCAAAATAAATTTCTTAAGAATAGGTGTCACGAACCGTCCCACCTCACCTGTAGTAGAATACCATTCACTTTCCTTCCCTCACCTTTTTATCACTCTTCCTTTTCGTTTCTTTCCATCAGTTCCATTCTGTACTCCTCCATCTTTTTCTATCCCACTTTCCTATCTTCCTCTCCTCTCCTCGCCATTCTCCCCTCCTTTTCCTTTCGGATCCTCACGCCTGTATCTCTCACTCCATCGTCTCCTGTCCATCGTCTCCTCGTCTCTCTACCCCCCCTCCCCTCCTCCCGTTTTTCTAACCTACTCTCATATTTATTTTCCTCTTTCCTCCTCTTTCATTCTCCTACCCTTCCCTCTTTTCCATCTTTTTTCTAATTCCCCTTTTTACTCTCCTCCTTTCCTTCCCCAGCCTCATCCAATCCTACTCTTCCATCTCCCATCCCAAACCACTTCTATTCTTCATGTCCTTTCCCTTTCCCTCATTTTCTTACCATCCAGTCTCCCCTCTTTTCTTCCTTCTTTCCTCTCATCCCTACTTCCCTCATCCTCTCGAAGCTTCTCTATTTCTCTCCCATTTTCCTCACCTTCCCACAGTCACCCCTCCACTCGACCCCACTGGCCACCTCTTCACCTCCCTACCCATTGTTTACCTTGCCATCACCCCACCTTCCACTACAGCCATCCTTCCTTCAGCTGTCTCTCTCTCTCTCTCTCTCTCTCACACACACACACACACACACACACACACACACACACACAGTTCCCTGCTTCCCACTCCATTATTACGTTTTCGTTGATAAATATATAAAAATAAATTGGTTATATTTAGAACCTGCTGCTATAATTCGGCTCCTCGACATCAAAGCAACAAATACAAAGACACTCAAGGAAGGACTAACTTGGACCGCCTTTGAATGTGTCTGGCACAGGGCATATCGTAGCCTTTTTTCCTTAGCTGCTTACTCATTATTTTTCAGCTTAATAAACTCTTTACGACTACTGATACTTATATAATATTGATATAGCCTGCATCAGTAGCATCTATCTATCAGTCAGTCTGTCGATCTCTATCTTCTGTCTGTTTATCTGTATAGCCAGACGCATTAATCCCGGAAAGGGTGGGCACAAACCAATCGCCTTGCCATTTCGCTGCCCTCCCCCCAACTTACACCCCTTCTCTCATACATCTCTCAACTATATCCCTCTATCCTAACAGTAGAATAAGGGGTGGCCACAAACAAATCGCCTCCATGTCTGTTTGTCGATTAGGCTGCCTTCCTCCATTTCACACCCCTCTCTGCACCCTATCTTTCTATCTCATCCTCCGTAATAACACAAAAGGATATTAAGGTTTACTAGACAAAATATATCGCTTAGGAAGAGGCGTGACGAAATCTCCTAATTGACTGAGACCTCACTGCTGGAAACACCATAAAAAAAAAGAGAAAAGCTGCTGTAATATGTGGTTATAATTTCTCCAGTTTTGACTATTCACTGTACAGTAAAATATAAATGTACACTTTGTGTGTTTTTCAGTCTGATGTTTAAGGGTCATATCAAGAATGGCAAAGGAGACTTCGTGGCACCTTTTCCTTGATTTATTGTGCATTTATTACGCCTTACCATTCTCCTGTACGTTCTCTATATCATTTAATAATTGACATAATTTGCATCACTAACGTACGCTAGGATACTGAGCGGTAATATGCAGAATTTCCTCTCTTGTCTTCATTATAGTCAGGAAATAACAGCTATTTAGTGGGCTTTGAGCGTTTCCTTCCTTCTTCTCTGCATGAACTAAGGAAATTCCTAAGAAAAAGGTGCTTCAAAATCTCTAAAACAGGTGACTGTACTTTGAATACTTCAATAATCTACCTCTATCTGTCTATATTTACACCTACATCTGTCAGTCTGTCTATATCTACATCTCTCTCTCTCTCTCTCTCTCTCTCTCTCTCTCTTTTGATCAACATACAGTACCACCTTAAAGAATAATGCCACATTGAAATTCCTCAAGTATTTCGCTGTTCATGTGCGTAAAGGAGTCGAGTGGGTAACAAAGAAATAGCTTATGATTGGTTGAGTAGAGTGGCAGAGTGGGAGTGGCGGTGCAGCTGAACACACTTAACTGTCCTCAAACCACCTCGTAACTAATCATTTACTTTGCACACTACAGCTTATTATTCAGTTATGAGCCAAAACCTTTATATTTTTGAAGCGTGAAATAGATTGCATAAAAACATACAGGGCAATATTGGTGTCATGTGCATAAACTGGTACGAAAAAAGTGCTTGGGAGCCTCCTAAACCTACGAAGATAAGGGCCCAAATGCATACCAGGCTTTGTTACATCTCCTCCTTCCACCTTATTTTATATATTACCCCATAACATTATACTTGTACGCTGTTTGTATCCATTAAATATCGGCATATTTAGCATCAGTAACATACAATAGGACGCTGAAGTATAAAGTGCAAAAAAAAAAAAAAAAAAAAAAAAAAAAAATCCTCCCTCGCTCCCCTATCTTCTCACCATCTCGTCCATTCCTCTTTCTTATCGTCCCTTCAACTCCTTCAATCTCTCTCTCTCTCTCTCTCTCTCTCTCTCTCTCTCTCTCTCTCTCTCTCTCTCATCCATTTACGCATTATTCTAATATTATTGAACTTCTGTGAAAAAAGTTGCCCACGCCTTACAACCAGACCACATAGGAAGGGCTTGGAGGTGTGGTTGGTCTGTCACTCTTGTCACGCTCTTCGGTAGGATGACGTCTTTTTGCAATTCCAGTCTGATGACATATTTACTAATCCATTATTGCCACCACCATGCAATTTTATTCACTTTTTCAATGGAGGAGTCACATGTAGTCTTTAGTAACTCTTTCATTTATAAGAACTCGGTCCAAAATGGAAGAAAATCAACTGGTGCCCCTCTCCCGGTGACGACTCGAGGTGCCTGGAACCACTGTCTGACTCTCTTCTTCTTCATTTCTGCAACATTCGCGGCCTTTCATCTAACTTTCGCTCTGTTGAGCACAACCTCTTCTCCTCTAAACCTCACCTTCTTCTTCTAACGGAGACTCAGCTGTCTGAGGTAACTGACAGCAAACCCTTTTCTGTATCCTCCTACTTTCTCTATACTCATTTCAAAGCCAAAGGTGGCTGTTGTGTATACATACGCAACGACTTATCTTGCTCTCGTGTTCCTGAACTTGATTCTTCTGAATTCTCCACACTCTGGCTTCGGCTTTCCTGTCATTCTCTGACTAAATATATCTGTGCTGTTTACTTATCCCCTAATTCTACTGACTATCAAAAATTCTTCGACTATCTTACTTCTACGATGGAACACATTCTGTCCATTTCTCCTTTCTCTGAAATCTCCATTCTTGGAGATTTCAATGTTCACCACCACCTTTGGCTCTCCTCTCCTTTCACGGATCCACCTGGTGAACAAGCCTACATCTTTTCTATTCTTAATGACCTAGAGCAGCTGGTACAGCACCCTACCCGTATCCCTGACCGCCTTGGAGAGAGCTCCAACATACTTGACCTCTTCCTCACAACTAATCCTTCTGCTTACTCTGTTAATCTTTTCTCTCCGTTGGGCTCCTCCGATCACAACCTTATTACCTTAACCTGTCCTATCACTCCGATACGGCCTGTGGACCCTCCAGGGAAACGTCGTCTGTGGCATTTTGGAGCCGCGGACTGGGAGGCCCTCAGGCAGTACTTCTTTGATTTTCCCTGGAATGATTATTGCTTCCATGGCCGGGAGCTATCTGAGTGTGCCTTGCGCATTACGGAGGTTATTCTCTCGGGCATGGAAGCATACATTCCTTTCTCATATCCTTTGACTAACGCAAGAAAGCCTTGGTTTAATCACGCTTGTTCTAATGCTGTCCGCAACAAGGAGAAGGCCTACAAAAGGTACCGGAGCCAACCCACCCCTGAATCACATCATCTTTACGTTTCTGCCTGGAATCGTGCTAAGTCTGTTCTTCGCTCTACTAAAAATAATTTCATCCATACTAAATGCTCTCAACTCTCCAACTCGAATTCTTCCCGCTCTTTCTGGCACCTTGCCAAAAATCTTTCTAACAACTTTACCTCATCATCCTTCCCTCCTCTTTTCTACTCTGATGGTTCTGTAGCTATTTCTTCTACTGATAAAAGCAGATCTCTTCGCACAGACTTTCTCCTCCAATTCCACCTTAGACGATTCCGATGCTGTTCCTCCATCACTTCCCCCCTCTGACTTCCTCATGGCTGACATTAAAATTTCTTCAGTTGATGTATTTTCTGCCATCACTGGCCTCAGTACTAACAAGGCATATGGGCCTGATGGGGTCCCTCCTGTTGTTCTCAAGAACTGTGCTTCTGTGCTTACACCCTGCCTAGGCAAACTCTTTCGCCTTTGTCTGTCAACTTGTACCATTCCTTCTTGCTGGAAGTTTGCTCTCATTCAGCCAGTCCCAAGGAAGGGTGACCACTCCCAACCCTCCAACTATCGTCCAATTGCTTTAACGTCCTGTATTTCAAAAGTTTTCGAGTCAATTCTTAATAGAAAAATTTTAAGGCATCTTTCCTATCACAACCTTCTTTCCGATCGTCAGTATGGGTTCCGTCAGGGACACTCCACTGGTGATCTTCTCACCTACCTTTCAGACTTCTGGTCATCCTCCTTTCGGGACTTTGGCGAAAGCTTTGCCATTGCACTTGACATCTCAAAGGCTTTCGATCGAGTCTGGCATAAATCTTTAATTTCCAAACTGCCCTCCTACGGTTTCTATCCTTCTATCTGTGCCTTCATCGCTAGCTTCCTTTCTGGTCGTTCTATAGCCGCTGTTGTAGACGGCCATCGTTCTTCTCCTAGATCTATCAACAGTGGTGTTCCTCAGGGCTCTGTCCTATCACCAACTCTCTTCCTTTTATTCATCAATGATCTTCTAAGCTGTACATCTAACCCTATCCACTCATACGCTGATGACTCCACCCTTCACCTTTCCATTCGGTTCCCGCAACGCCCATCTCAACAGTTACTTCAAGAAACAAGGGATGAGGCTATGGCACACCTAATGTCTGACTTGGCTCGTATCTCTGACTGGGGTAAAAATAATATGGTTGTCTTTAATGCATCTAAGACTCAGTTCTTACACCTATCAACCCGACAAAATCTTCCACAGGTTTACCCACTAATGTTTAATAATATTCAGCTTAATCCTGCATCATCCTTGAACATGCTTGGGGTTTCATTTACTCGGGACTTATCTTGGAAAGATCATATTACATCTCTTGTAAAATCTGCTTCCAAGAGATTGGGTGTCCTAAGCCGACTCCGCTCTTTCTTTACCCCTGCACAATTGTTGACTCTATACAGGGGTTATATCCGCCCCTGTGTGGAGTACAACTCTCATGTGTGGGGAGGCTCCCCACATACAGCTCTTCTCAATAGGGTGGAGTCAAAGGCTTTTCGTCTCATTAACTCTCCTCCTCTTACTGACTCCCTTCAACCTCTGTCTCTTCGCCGCACTGTTGCATCTTTATCTCTTTTCTATCGCTACTTTAATGGTCACTGCTCCTCTGAACTGTCTGCTTGCATTCCTCCACCTCTACGACGGGCGCGTAGCACCCGTCTGGCAGCAAACTCTCATCCCTTTTCTGTCCAACTCTCTAATGCAAGAGTTAACCGTTACTCCCAGTCTTTCATTTATGCAACAGGTCAGCTCTGGAACTGTCTCCCTCTGTCTGTATTTCCTGCTGCCTATGATCTCCAGTCTTTCAAACGCAGTGTGTCCAGGCATCTCAAAATGATCGGATCTTGAATTTGGCTCTCTATTGTATTTTGTTTTTCTCTTGGAGGGAACTCTTATTGCGGGCTCATGGCCTTTGGTTCCTTCTTCCTCGCATAAAAATATGAAAAAAAAAAAAAAGAACATGATAAAAACCTACATTACTGGATCAAAAAATGTTATGCTTGTAGCTACCAGACGATTTTACTCAGATTACGAGAGAGCCCCTTGCAGTGAACTGGTTATCTGTTGCTCCATCTCACGTACCGCTAAAGGTCCTATTCAGAGTGGTTTTTGAGAAGCCGTAACATATTTACATAGCGATTTAATCAGCTTAGTTCACCTGTATATGCTCTTATTGACAACTAGATCGATAAAAGGTGGAAATTAGAGCACTGAAAGCACTGAACCCCAAGATATAACGTGAAGAAAAAACAACTAAAGATGACGTGTAAAGAAGCATCCGACGTTACTGGATAAGCTACTGAAATGTCTCCCAAATTCAGACCACACCATCCTTCTCATCTCTTTCCAGTGTGTGTGTGTGTATATGTGTGTGTGTGTGTGTGTGTGTGTGTGTGTGTGTGAGAGAGAGAGAGAGAGAGAGAGAGAGAGAGAGAGAGAGAGAGAGAGAGAGAGAGAGAGAGAGAGAGAGAGAGACAGACAGACAGACAGACAGAGAGAAAAGAGACTGTGGGGAATGAGAGAGAAAAGGAAGGAAGAAAGGGAGAGACGTAGCAGCGGCAGGGGGGTTGAGAGAGGGAGGAAATAACGGCATCTGGGGTAAAGAGCAAACACAGTTCTAAAGAGAGGTGACAGCAGATTATGTGAAAGATTATGTGTATGGAATTGCTGTGTGACTGTTGACACTGTGGACGGGGGAAGGGAAGTACAGAGAGGGATAGAGGGAGGTAGAAAACTATCATCCAATCCTTTACTGCCCCATAAGGAATGTATGGCATAAATAAAGGTAAACTGGGATAAATGTGGAATTAGAACTGATAAATGGGGAAAATTGGGCAGGAAGAGAGAAAAAAAGGTAAGGAAATAACTGATGAAGTGAAGCCATTGGCTAGGGTTGATAAATACAGTAAACAAGAATGAACTGTTACCATAGGGATAGGTGGGGATAAATGAGGGAATAAGGCTGATAAATGGGTAAAAAGGGACATGAAAACAGGCTTGAAGTAAGGAAATATATGGCGTGAAGACAATGACAAGGGCAAATAAATGAGGCAGAACCAACTGTAGCCTGGGGGATTGCCCGCAGCTGGATGAAACAGTCTGACCCAAGCCATAATAAAATAGTGAAGCTGGACAATGATTTCTATCTATCTATTGTCAGACGCCTTAATCCCATAAGGGGGGGTCATAAACAAATCGCCTTCATTTCACCCTGTCCCCCACCGTATCACTGCCCGTCTCCCAGCTCAGATCCCTCTCTTTCATATACTTCTCCACTCCATCCCTCCATCTCGTCCTTGTCCTCACTGGCATATATTAAGCCCCTCAGTACGCTGATTACTTCTCCATTATACAGAGTGGTCCATATATTACGCATCCCGCTTCTCGTATGTTGCTGGGAAGGCTCAATATACTCTGACAGCAGTCCCCGCAACACACGAAAAGTGAGATGCGTATGATATGGAGAGCCTTTTTTTTTTTTTTCCTTCAGAGGGTTTAATTAGCTCAGAAATGATTTTATTTAAGTAGAGTGGTTGGATGTACACCACACCCCTGTTTACTAACCTTTCAAACTACCTACATAATGCCCAGGTACCCTCCACAGGCTACCCCTCCTCCACACGCACGTCCTTCAGTCAGTCAGAAGGGCAAAAATACTGACGCCATCAATACTGTGGTGTCACTGTTTGTCACTGTGCCTCACTGTGCTGTGCGGCAGTGACAAAAGAAGCAAAGACTTACCTCCTCCGCGGGGCACAATACCCACGTCACACACACACACACACACACACACACACACACACACACACACACACACACACACACATAAGCGTTAGTGCAATCAAACCTCTACTGTAGCTCGTAAGGACGGCTCCCTTACTTCCTACACTAATATCCTTCGTTTTTCAATTCTTTAATTTTTGTCTTCATCTCCCACACCAACCGCAATTTTCTCATCTTTTATTATAAACCATTTATCATTATTTGTAGCTCTCAACGAAGGCTCGGTTGTTTCCTGGTCTACTAGTAAATATCCTCTCTCTCTCTCTCTCTCTCCCTCTTTCTCCCTCCCTCTCTCTCTCTCTCTCTCTCTCTGATTTGCTGATTTCTCCCCATCATTCATTTCGGAATATTAGTATCCTTAAGAACGGACTTATTTCCAGGTCTAATATCTTTCGCTTTTTTATTTCTTTTTCCCTCTACCAATCTCGCCCAATTTTTTGTTCTGGTGTAGTAACATGCCTAAGGAAGGATTTTAGATGGAAGAGTGAACAAGGGAAGAAGAAGAACCAGAACACACACACACACACACACACACACACACACACACACACACACACACACACACACAAGGGAGAAGCCAACAAAGAAGCTGTGTGTGTGTGTGTGTGTGATGACAGATGCCCTAGTAACTCAGTAAAAAGAAAGGCAGGAAGGACACAGTTACTTACATTAAATTATGAGAACATGAAGGTGATGGGGAGAAGTTGGGTTCATTTTATAACAAGTTCATGACAAAAAGGTTAATGAGGAATTGCATGCATGTGTATCACTTTGTACATATTGTTAAGCAAATTAGTCATGATTCATAATATCATAACTATCAGTACATAATCATCACCATGATCGTCGTCGTCGTCGTCGTCGGCACTATCATCTTATGCAAATTTATTCATACATCTGACCAATCTGCTCTGCAAGGGAGCAACAGTTTAAGTACAAGGGAAGCAGCCAGAGAAACCTTATATGGAGCTGTTTCTCCTTGGTGGAAATGCAAACATCATGAGGGATCCAACCACAACTTATGTAATATGAGGTCCTGCGGTTCTTGTAAATTAGGGTCTGTTTTCATTGCTCGGGGAAGGAATGTCATGAAAATCCACCTAATAATGCATAGCCCGTGGAAGAAATGGAATGGTAAGTACGAGGAGAAATGGCAAATGTCGGTCAGTAGTTTTCAGCAGCATCACTACTCATAAATCAGTGTTATCTCTATATAATGACGCTAATTACGATTATCTGGAAATGCTTACCTGTATAAAAATACAAAACATATAAATGTGAGGGAAGGAAACATGTACACAAATCCAGCCGTCTTTATTATCTCACCCCCATTTATCATAAATAAGGAATAAAATTAGTGCCATCTTTACATGGGTGCAACATTATTGGGTTAAAAAGGAAAGCACAGCCAGTGGAAGAAACGCATCTAGTGTGAAGGATTAAGAAACGAAAAATTCTCCTTGGTCGAACAATTCTAAAATTTCATCTCGACCATACTTTCCAAGTCATCTCTGTCCGTCGACAAATCTGTGAAAACTCATTTGGAAGCACTTGTGTTGAAATGCTGATAACATACATTCGAAGGGAAGGACGCGGTTTTGGAAATCAGGCAATTCCTATACTAAAGTCCCTCCATCATTACCCAGACCAAATATCGTGTGTACAGAGAAATGAGACAGCGGATTTTCCCAGAGATCCGGAAAATTCGTGGTGGGGACGTGAGTAGGAAGAAACACACTCAGGTTCCAAGCCTCACAGTTCGTAACTCCACTTTTACGATGACGATTTTATTCAGATTAGAAAGGACATCCAATACCGACAGGGTAAAGGAAAGCTATATTTTACCCCTCATGTTAAAAATACCTTTCTCAAGCTCGATCAGAAAGCCTGCAGATAGCAAGAATACAGTTGAAAAGTGTCATCCTGTGGAGGATACTAATGATCAAGGGCTGTATTCTTGTCAGCTTTGGTGGCTTTGTAGCACCTCTTCTTTTGCGATTAATTTTGAATTCATAACCTTACTATTGACCTGAACAGTTTTTGCAGATATCGTTATAGATTACTTACATAGCATACACAGAAATGTTGAGGTGCCAAATGCAGAAATAAACGGATAAGGAAGAGGTGTCAGAAGCCTCCTTACCCGACAGGAGTACGGGCCCAAATCACATTCCCTGCCATCGCTACGTGGAACCATACTTGTGCTACAAGGAGGACATCCACCCAAGACCTGTGGTGGAAATGCAAGCAACCTAAATACGAAGGGAAAATAAAAGCTACCAAGGCCGCGACAGTCCTAAATCTCAACACGAACCTTCATTATCTGTGAAACAAATGTTGACTCTGCCGTGTTATAAACCCCAGTCAACTGACGCGGCTACACATTCCCTCTCGCATATTTCTCTTGTGTTTTACGGTCCACCACCACCACCAGGAACGTCAGCCTGGAATGACGCTCTCCTCGTCGTTTCAAAACTAACCATAAGATTTTCACGGAATATGCTCAATGTGTTTCCAAGACAAAATTACCATCTACTACTTAAGCTAATCTAACCTAGCTTAGCGTTGACCAATCCCACTAGGGCTGCCTGGCTGAGGGCGGTGGTGCTGAACCGCAATACAGAAGGGAAATATGCCTCCCGTTCCCACCCTGAAAACACACCTGCTTATTACACACACACACACACACACACACACACACACACACACACACACACACACACACACAGAGATGTGATAAGAACAACTCAAAAGTAACTGGATGTTTGCTGGTTAAATCAGTACCAGTGCTGATTATATATACCGAGGGCAGACTTAATACAAATAATTGGGGAATTATTAAAATAGCTGGCAACTAACTGCTAATCTGGCCAGTGATTACGAGTGCTGATTAATAAAGTTAGTTTTAATTGGACAAACTGTGTACAATTTAGAATCACTGAGTTCTATATGCAGATCTGATTTTTGATCGGAATATGAGTGACGATTATTTAAAGAAAGTGTACGTACTTAGAACTGATTAGAACAAGCGAGTTCCTACTGATAAGAAATTATAAGCATAACTAACAAGTAACTGTAAATCTGGCTATTGATTAAAAGACGAATAATGAAGTGAAATGGCCGTACCTTGGATAGATAGATAGGCAGACAGACAGACAGACAGATAGATAGATAGATTTATAGATAGATAAAGAAATAAAAATAGACAGGCAACCAGACAGGCAGACATATACAGTAGAAGCAAACATAACATGAATGTCTGTGTTCTATGCAGTGATATCAACACTCCAGTATTTTTGTGCAGTGGATCATTTGGATCCCACACAGCTCTCCTGTGGTACACGACTCCAATAAGGTGTTCAGCAGACATAATTACCAAACCCAACCGCCCCAACACGCAGTACAAGCACGACTGAAAGATGATGCAAATGCTTTGGGAGTGGGGATGTCGCTAGGCGGTGCGCGACATTTTGGAACATGCTGCATCGCGTAGCGACGAGCGTGGAGGGTGAGCGGAGCGACAAACCTCCCCACTCATTCAGTGTGACCACCCACGTAGTTTTTAGTGTGTTTTATCGTGTCGCCTCACCCCTCCCCGCTCAAGTCGGCCCGCTCGTCGCGTTCGGTGTGACCGAACCCTTAGTTCACCACGAATCCCAATTCAATGGATTCTTGACTCCAATCTGTAGGCACCAGACCACATGATTTACCTTTATCCACAGGGTACGTGTTTCTATAATCGAAATTCCATTAGCGGCTATAGTTGACGCCATATTTGAATGAAGGCGTTGGTTCATTTTTTACCACTGATCTTAACCAATTTGCAGGATGAAAAAAAAAAAAAGTTCATATAACGGCTACTTTAATCAGAAAATGTTGTTCTTCTTCTTTTGACATTCACTGTCGATTGGTATTGTAGCAGTATGAGCTAAGACAATAGTGTAAACAATCTTACATGCAGTGTAAGCTCAAGAACGTTTGTAAATATGGTACACTAAAAAAAAAAATCACATAATGCTCAATTTTTCTACATATCACTTTCATCCTTTGATTAATATACCTAATCTGAGAAAGGTTTGGTGTGATCCTCTGCCGCAAAAACGATTCTCTCTGATAAGGTTCGTTAGAGAGGAAAATAAATGAAATGCCCTAAGTGTAAGGAGACGCAGTGGAATAGTAGACGAATTTTCTCGCCTGCCTGTACGAAGGGAAGGGGCCATGGACTTACAGTAGGGCCCAGGGATTGCGTATGAATGTATTCAGATATAAATTTTGTACCGTACAGGCGGCACGCAAGGATGTAAAAATCTCTCTCTCGGTGTAGGCCACCACACCCACCCACTCTACTATTCATGCACCATCACCTGAGCTTCTAAATGTACGTATGCTACACAGATGGATGAAGCAAGCAACAATGGGCAATGTTGCTGCCACAGCTTGACTTTGGGCAGAGAGAAATGTACAGTACAGTGAAATGGAATACTGTCAGAAAAACACCCACAGGAAGGGCTCCAGGTGTACCATAAAGAACTAAGAGATTCCTTTGGTATTTAACCCCTTCAGTGCGGTGACGTCTTTGCAGTTTATTCTTTCTTTGCCATGAAGATTTGATTAGGTTTAGGAGATATTCCTCCAACAGGAGGGGTTATAATTATACAGTCTTGATTAATCCCTTCACCACTACGTCTCCTTTCATGGCTGAGTAACATCGTCAAAGAATAGAAAGAATAAAATATAGAATACGTCACCGAACTCAGGGGGTTAAGATTTTGACAAAGAGGAATAAAATCACTCTACATGGGGGGGGGGGAATGCACTTCTACTGATAAAGCAGATCTCTTCGCTCAGACTTTCTCCACCAGTTCCACCTTAGACGATTCCGGTGCCGTTCCTCCATCACTTCCCCCCTCTGACTTCCTCATGGCTGACATTAAAATTTCTTCAGCTGATGTATTTTCTGCCATCACTGGCTTCAATACTGACAAGGCATCTGGGCCTGGGGCCCCCCCTGTTGTCCTCAAAAACTGTGCTTCTGTGCTTACACTCATATATATATATATATATATATATATATATATATATATATATATATATTGTTACGGAACAGAGAAAGATAATGTACACTTTAAGTGAGAATACTAAGAGTCACTACTGTCCCGTAAAGTTCCAGGTTCAAAACAAAAGAGTTAGGTAAAATTACAAGTTAAAGTTTAATGCTCAAACTAACAAAAAAACATTCAGGACTCATAAGGATAATGTAATGGCAAATAAACAGGTTAAATATATGGTTAACTGCAATAGCCTCTATTAACACGAAATTAGCAAGAGTGAATTTATCTAAGTCAGCCCTGATAAAATAAAAAGAATACACCGGGTAATGCTCAGTTAATGCAAGATAAATTATTACAGATACAAACTATTATCAAAAATGACTGACATAAAACCCAATATTAATCAAAAACCTCACTAGGCCTAAGAATTAACCTTATGCTACACAGTACAAGAAAAAATGCAATAACAGTTATACTCAAATTACACACAGCTGCTAGATGTTTGGAGATTTCTTGAGCACTCACAATAATAATATCTGTACAGGGGAGGACAGAGATGTGAACAAAATGAGGAGCAGACCTAAGTGGCAATGATGCAGAGACTGAGCTCATTATATAGGGGCCAGCAGAGCTTGATACAACTTGTAAGAAGGACGCGCAAATGAAGCCATGGGGACAAAGAGATGAAAATCCCACTTTGAATAACAGAGAGAACGACTTACTCTACTATAACGGTAAAAGGGGGGGACTGAGGCAGAACACGCTCGTGATCAAACATGCAGCAACTGTGCGTTAAAATTACACAAAGGATGATGAAATCATAGGCTATGTAACACCTCCCCACAAAGAAAAAGAAATTTACAAAGGAAATTTCTTATTACTCTAAAACAATCTGTCTAAAGTCTAGATAAGCAATCTGCAATAACATTTTCTTTCCCCTTGACATGTTGTATGTCTAATGAATACTCCTGAAGAAGTAGACTCCATCTTGTCAATCTCTGATTTTTATCTTTAAACTTACTAAGGAATTTCAGTGGGTTATGATCGGTATAAATGACTATGGGGTCAAAACCAGAACACAAATAAAATGAAAAATGCTGTAAACCCAAAATCAAGGCCAAAAGCTCTTTCTCAATAGTTGAGTAGTTCTTTTGAGGTGGAGTGAACTTCTTACTGTAATAAGATACAGGATGTTCAATACCCTGATCATCCTCTTGCAGCAAAACAGCCCCAGCTCCTGTATCACTTGCATCAACAGCCATCTTAAAAGGCTTAGCAAAATTTGGAGTAGCGAGCACTGGCTGACTTAATAGAATAGCTTTAAGTTTGTTGAAAGAGGATTCACAGTTATCGGTCCAGACAAATTTAACTCCCTTTTTCAGTAGGTCTGTAAGTGGTGATACAAGAATAGAAAAGTTAAGAACAAATCTCCTGTAATAACCTACCATTCCCAAAAATCTTTGTAGCTCCTTCCTACTTTTAGGTCTGGGAAGATCACTTATAACCTGAACCTTAGCTCCTGGTGGTGCAACATGTCCATCACCAATTACATACCCAAGGTACTGAACTTTAGCTTGACCAAACTCACACTTTGATAAATTAGCTACAAGATTAGCATGAACCAAACGCTCAAGAAATTTACTGACATGGCATAGGTGATCTTTCCAGTTGTCACTGAAGATTAATACATCATCAATATAAACAACACACCCTGCCAAACACTCTGTTACAACATTCATGAGCTTCTGAAATGTGGCTGGTGCATTCTTCATACCATACGGCATTACAGAACATGCAAAAGCCTTTCCTAGTGTTACAAAACATGAGATCTCCCTAGCACGTTCAGTCATAGGTACTTGCCAGTATCCCTTTAACAAATCAAACTTACTTATGTGCCTAGCCTTTCCGATCTTGTCTATGCAATCTTCCACACGAGGGAGAGGGTAAGTGTCTGTTTTAGTTATCTGATTAACACGTCTGTAGTCGATGCAAAGCCTCTGTGACCCACCTGGCTTAGGGACTAGAGTGACAGGAGAACTCCACTCGCTCTGACAGGGCTCAATCATCTTGTGGTCCAACAGGTAGCCAAGCTCCTTCTGGATGAGAGGAACTTTCACTGGGTTCACACGGTAAGGAGGCAATTTAATTGGCTTTGCGTCTCCAACATCAACATCATGCATCAACACAGTGGTTCTTCCTGGAGTAGCACGGAACACTTGCGGGTACTCCTGCAGTAATGCCGAAAACTCCTGCCTTTCCTTGGGAGGTAGATGAGAAAGCTTAGTCTGGAGATCATTCATGATATCAGGATTCTTCCCCAAACTATCACTCAGGCTCATACTGCATGGGAGAGCTTCACTTGCAGACTCGGGTGGAACAGCTACAGTGCAGACTGGATTATTTTCGTCCCGCCTGTGATATAACTTTAGCATGTTGATGTGACATAGTTGCTTGCTTTTTCTACGATCTGGTGTGGCGATGACATAGTTGACATCACTGAGTTTCTTCTCCACGAAATAAGGACCACTAAACTTGGCTTGAAGAGGTTGCCCATGCACCGGTAGCAGAATCAAAACCTGATCTCCTGGCTGAAAGTGGCGTAACCTCGACTTCTTATCATACCAAGTCTTCATCTTCTCCTGAGCAGCTCCTAAATTCTCTCTCGCCAGCTGTAAAGCAGTGGACAGCCGTTCTTTGAACTTCATCACATACTCCAGCAGGTTGACGTCATCTTCCTCCGACAGCCAGCATTCCTTGAGTAACTTAAGGGGTCCTCTTACTTCATGGCCAAACAGTAGTTCAAAAGGTGAGAAGCCCAGTGATTCATTTGGAGATTCTCTTGCGGCAAACACAAAGAATGGAAGACCTTTGTCCCAGTCTTTCTGATGTTCCAAACAGTATTTCTTGAGCATCGATTTGAGTGTTTGATGATATCTCTCCAACGCTCCTTGGGTCTGAGGATGGTAAGCTGAAGACGTGATCTGGGTGATGCCCAACTCTTTCAGAGACTGCTTGAAAACATTTGACATGAAATTACTTCCCCGGTCTGACTGTACCTCCTTGGGCAGACCAAACTTTGTGAAGAACCCTAGCATTTCCTTAACTACGTTCTTTGCTGAGATATTTCTAAGTGGAATGGCTTCAGGATAACGAGTAGCCATATCAATCAGGGTCAACACATAAGAAAATCCTGGAGAAGTCTTAGGAATAGGGCCCACAATATCCACCAACACACGGGTGAAAGGCGCCTCAAAAGGAGGAATGGGAACTAGAGGTGCAACCTTTTCGGTCTGATTACACTTCCCCACAACTTGACAGGTGTGACAAGACTTACAATACCAGGAAACATCCCTGAAGATACCTGGCCAGTAGAAGTGTTTCAAAATGCGTGCCACAGTCTTCCTCACTCCAAGGTGTCCTGCCAAACTGGAATCATGAGCCACTCTAATGATATCCTGCCTACAAACACGAGGGATGACAAATTGATGTACAACCTCCCATTCACAGTCGGCTGATGCTGTTGGGGGTCTCCACTTCCTCATAAGTACTCCTGACTTTACATAATAACAAGTAGAAGCACCGGCTGACTCTTCTTCACTGTAAGCAGAGTTAGCTAGACCTTTCAACTCAGGGTCAGCAACCTGCAACTCAACCAACTCTTGACGAGACAAATTATCAACACTACGGGGTACTGCCTCATCTGGTGAGTGGTCCAAATTAGCAAGAAAAGTGTCAGCTAGGATAACATCATCATCATCATTATCCTCTAAATCACCAGTAACTTTAGACTTAGCCCTAGTGACAGCACATGCAGGGAACACATCAGGGACATCACAATCCTGGGACACAGCCAGTGGCTCACTAGACAACTGAGGAGCTGGACACACTTGACTTCCACCAATATCATTCCAAGTAAGAAAGTTACACCTGACATTGGGAGTGTCTCAACCAACCCAACCATAACGGAACCATTAACAAAACCAGACTCTAAATTCACTCTGCACAGAGGGACAGAGAAGTAATTATTCCCTACACCTTGTAAGATTACAGTTTCATCAGAGGAATTAACATTAGAGCCTAGAACACTGGTCAGCATAAGGGATTGGCAAGCACCTGTGTCACGATATATTTTAACTGATTTCCTGTCATTACTCTCCAGAGGACTGACAAAACCATCAGACAGGAAATTAGCACATGAACTCTTGAGAGTGTCACCCACGTTACTGCTCAAAAGAGGAGCTCCATCCTGAGAATTTAAGTTACCCCTCAAAGCAGGTTCAGTTAACTCAGTTAAAGAATTCTGGGAACTCTCAAGAGTGGACACTAGACCAATTGACTGAATATTTAAAGACTCCTTTTTGTTCACATCACACTGTCTCCTGAAACATCTCTCCGTAGTATGACCAAGCTTACTACAATAAGTACATTTACTTTTCTGAAATCTAGAGGTGAAGCTGGTATTTACTTCCTGAGAAACATCATCCTTATTCTCTTTCCTGTTACCTGTACTCTGAGTAGAGGCAACGTACTTACTCTCAGCTTTCCCTTTTTCTCTAGAATATCTCTTGTGAGTGAGAACATACTCATCAGCTAAAACTGCAGCATCAGACAAATTATCTATTCTTTTCTCATCAAGATATAGGGTTACATCTTTACTAATACACCTTTTGAAGTCCTCCAGCAAAATCATCTGCTTAAATTTGTCAAAATCAGAATCCACATTCTTAGAATTTAACCACTGCTCTAACAGATCTTCTTTGATTTTTGCATACTCAACATGGGATTGCTTATCTTGCTTGTAAGTTGTCCTAAATTTTACTCTATAGGCTTCAGGAACAAGCTCATAGGCCTTAAGAATCAAGCTCTTAACTACATCATAATTATCAGATTGATCCTGAGGCAAAGATGCATAAGTTACTTGAGCTTTACCGGTGAGAACAGTTTGAAGGAGTACTGGCCAATACTTTTTAGGCCAATTAAAACCTGTAGCTACCCTCTCAAACAACTGAAAATACTTTGTTAAATCAGATTCATTAAAAGGAGGGACAAGTTTAACATTTTTAGCCACATCAAAATCATCAGAGCTAGATGATCCAGTTCCACATTGTTTCATGCGATACTCATGGTCTGCCTGAATCCTAGCAAGTTCAACTTGTGCGTGAAACAGCCTCCTTAGCATGAGCCTCCTGCAGGGCTAGCTGTAACTTAGCTAATTCAATCTGCGTTTTCTCATTTGGAGGAGTTACATTAAACAAGCTTTCATTAATCATGTCAACAATTTGATCTTTAGAATGATGAGAGCGAACAACAATTCCCAATTGTTGAGCAACAAGCTTAAGTTCATTCTTTGTTCTGTTTTCTAAATCACACACTGTTTGCACATTTGACAAAAAATCTTTGGCTTCATCAAGTGTAGTAATAGTAGACATAATTAATAAGTAACAGTCACAAAATATCAAGCAATGTCCTTATGATAATATCCTGAATATCCTGATATGAGGTCGCCAAATTTATGTTACGGAACAGAGAAAGATAATGTATACTTTAAGTGAGAATACTAAGAGTCACTACTGTCCCGTAAAGTTCCAGGTTCAAAACAAAAGAGTTAGGTAAAATTACAAGTTAAAGTTTAATGCTCAAACTAACAAAAAAACATTCAGGACTCATAAGGATAATGTAATGGCAAATAAACAGGTTAAATATATGGTTAACTGCAATAGCCTCTATTAACACGAAATTAGCAAGAGTGAATTTATCTAAGTCAGCCCTGATAAAATAAAAAGAATACACCGGGTAATGCTCAGTTAATGCAAGATAAATTATTACAGATACAAACTATTATAAAAAATGACTGACATAAAGCCCAACATTAATCAAAAACCTCACTAAGCCTAAGAATTAACCTTATGCTACACAGTACAAGAAAAAAATGCAATAACAGTTATACTCAAATTACACACAGCTGCTAGATGTTTGGAGATTTCTTGAGCACTCACAATAATAATATCTGTACAGGGGAGGACAGAGATGTGAACAAAATGAGGAGCAGATCTAAGTGGCAATGATGCAGAGACTGAGCTCATTATATAGGGGCCAGCAGAGCTTGATACAACTTGTAAGAAGGATGCGCAAATGAAGCCATGGGGACAAAGAGATGAAAATCCCGCACTGAAACAACAGAAATGACGACTTACTCTACTATAACGGTAGAAGGGGGGGACTGAGGCAGAACACGCTCGTGATCAAACATGCAGCAACTGTGCGTTAAAATTACACAAAGGATGATGAAATCATAGGCTATGTAACAATATATATATACAAGTTGTTCTATGTATGTTCTAACACTTCCTATCATATCCACATCCACACCACAATGCTCCTTCATTTCCTCATTTGTCAGTCTGTCTCTACATGTGACTCCACATGCTCATCTCAAATAACTCATTTCCACTGCTCTCACTCTTGACTTCTGTCCCTGCAACAAGGTCCAAGTTTCACTACCATACGTTAGAGATGGTATCACAATACTGTCATGTAGTAACTTTTTCACTTCCACGCTCACTTCTCTGTTTCCTATCACTGCTTTCAAGGAACCAGCAACCTTTTTTCCTTTTTGTACCCTTTTAAGCACTTCACTCTCTAAACTTCCATCCTTACTTATCACACTACCCTGGTACTTAAACGCACTCATATTTTCCATTTCCTCCCCATCCAGCCTCGCTGTACATTCACTGACTTCACACACTGAGGTTGGTTTGGCCATGTGGAGAAGATGGAGAGTGAGTGTATGTGAGTGAGGTGGAAGTGGGGAGAGGGAGGGGGAGCCCAAGGATGAAATGAAGTGATGGAGTAGAGAGGTATATGAGAGAGGGGTGTGTGAGCTGGGAGCAGGGCATTGAAATGGCGGGGGACAGGGAGACATGGAGGCAATTTGTTTGTGGCCACCCCTTAGGGAATTAAGGCGTCTGGGAATAGATAGATAGATGTGTGTATGTATGTATGTATGTATCTATGTATGTACCGGCATGTATGTGTATGCATGAATGTGCTGTATAAATGTATCCATGTATTTATGTATATGTATGTACAGTAAGTACGTATGTATGTATGTATGTATGTATTCAAACAATGCCTGACCCATTTTCGATCAAAACTGTTACATACATGACAAAATGGGACTCGATTTTGGCAAATATCGATCAAGGGTCAAGGTCACAGATCAAGGTCAGAGTTGTGGTGCTGCGTCGCTGTGCTGTCTGGACATCCTCTCAGGTGCCTGCTGCCATTCACTATATCACCTTCCATACATTCACTCGGATACAACCTATGAAATTTATATACTCGTAAAAGCATTCAGATTACTATTCTCTGTGTCAGACGGCACGTGACCCCATCCTACCTATAAAGTTTTTTTTTTTTTTTTTTTTTAACTCACCAACAAGGCATATAATATCTTCTTACGTGTACAGCAACAGCACCCAGATTCTGATGATGATTATTGAGACTTATGTTGAGGGCACAGTATGTCTGACTTCTTTATCGGTGGTATCTACCTTCTATAATGTGGGAAGCAGCTCCACTACCAAGGGCGCTGTGATAAATGTCGGCTAGAAACTGGGGGTTTATACATATCTGCGTTATCAGTTCTAGGAATACATACAATAATTTTTCTGTCTAACACCCAGCGGAGGAAAGGGCAGGCAAAAGGCATTCCATCACTACGAGACTGGTTCTAAAATCAACTCACTTGCACTGCCACAAACAAGAATTTGGCCTCTGCTGCACCACTTAACCAGGACAATTTAAGATGGTCATTAAATCCCGATTATGTTACCCACCATTCCGGTTATTGCACTTCCATTTCTCTCTCTCTCTCTCTCTCTCTCTCTCTCTCTCTCTCTCTCTCTCACCATATCAGCAGTTTGATGTTTTTCGTGTGTACATTATGGTACTGTCCGAGGTTACAGTGGTGGTTAAAGAGGCATAAAAGACTGGGTACGGCTCTGACACTGTACACTGCAGCGCTTAAGAAGTGTGGGCGCGGCTAAGGGACAACTAAAAGACCGAACTTTAAATGGTAGAGGAAGCTTGCTAGCCCCTCTTCCTAAAATATTATATTACACCTTACCATTTTCTTGTATATTATTCGTTTTGCTTTAATACCGGCATAGTTTGCGTCAATCACATGCAAGAGCAGAGTGAGAAGTGATGTGCAGAATGGATCGATAAGGAAGCAGTGGGATGAAAATATCCATATAGCCACTTGGAATACAACCTAGAATTTTGCCTCGTCATTCCACAAGTCTTTTTTTTTTCTTTTTCCAGTCCTGTGTATGTGTCTCAGGCCCGACGTGGCATGCTATGGGGGCCTGGCGGTGGCACAGTGTTATGGTGGGGCCTCCAAGAGTAACGATTATGGAGCCAAACCCCACACCCGACCCCGCTGGCTTAAGACCTCTCTCGGTTTGTGTGGCTGTTTTATCTTTATTACCACTTAAAATCAATGTGTTGTGCTTGGTTTTGTCATAATGATTGCCACTAAGCGTCCTTCTCAGAAGCTGGGGCTCTACAGAGGGAAGGTTTTTAAAAAATTTCTTGTGGTGTCCGTTACTTCGATCTGCGGGTTTCAAGCTCTCAATCACGAATATCTATTTTGGGATCAGCTGTTCCTAAGGCGGTGATCTTAGACGTTAACTCATTTGTTTTAGTGAAAGTATGAATAATTCATTCTTGCTTCGAGCAGACAATTGTATTCAAATTAAGAGAGCCTCTTAATAGTGAAGAGATTAATAAAGGGTAGACATAACAACGTCAGCTCAAAAATGTCTCCTACGCTGAAAAAAAATCGTCTTGAGTAAGCAAGAAAAAACTATCCACCTGAATTAACTTTGCATGTTCTACGGTGTGCGTAACTGATTTAACAAAGTTCATAGTTGACCAACCACAGGTTAAACTTCAATGCATTTTTAAGAGAGAAGGGGAATATGATTTGAACTTATAACAGCAGCTGGTAGGTAGCAGACAATTAGTTGACAAACATCCTGTGTTGATAACCATTCCAGGATATTAAGCAAGCTCTGACTTGTGCCAGTAATATCGGCATCTGTGTGCGTCTGTCTGTTGATGCTGTCGTGTCCCGTTGTAATGCTGGTGTGGGTGCTGCAGAGGGAAACCTTCATGTTGTGACACCGATGCCTCCGAGTGATGGAGCTGTCCAGTTATGTAAACGTCCTTCATCTCCTTCTCTTCCCCCGAAAGGAGGAGGTTGGATTGGAAGGGAGAGGCAACTTTAGCCTCGATCTATCGGAATTACGTGATAGATGAGACTAGGGTCACAACAACAACAGTCTTTGCGGCAATAAAGAAAATCTTTCCATGTAAGTACTCTCTATTCATCTATAAACCATAATCCCAGCCTAGTCCACATTTCTTCAAGTACCCCCAATCCACGTACGTAATTCCCATTCGTCTATTATCCTTCATTCCATCTCAGTCCACATTCTGCGATGTACCCTCTGTACTGTCACCTCCACGAATTTAATCTCTGTTTATCTATAATCGTTCATTCCATTTCAAATTTCTTCGTTTATCCTTCCCTCACTTGAATAATTCCTTTTAGCCAATAATCCTTCATTCATTCACAATCCAGAATCATTCATATTCCCAAATCCTCTTTTCTTTTCCCCATTCGTGGACTATCATTTCCTCTTCACAACAATACTGACGCAGAGGACTTGGGTTGTTCATAATAAGGGCTGTATTCAGTCTCTTCACTTCAAGAAGTGTTTCCCTAGCTGTGTCAAATCATCTGAACATAGCAAAAACAAAGTACACTATAAGTCACCTTGTTCAGGGGGTTAAATCATACCAACATTGCACTCTCTAAAATGACCTTTACACCCAACTGTAGTTATCTCTGGCATCTACATTTTACTTCTCCCTCTTTATCATCCTTAGCCTCCTTTTAAGTTTGTGTTCACTTGTTCTCCCTTCTCTTCCTCTTCTCTCTATTCTTATTCTTTCACCTCTTCTTCCGCTTCCTTCCATCTCCTCTTCCTCCGCCTGCTCCTCTTCTGTCTATTCTTCCATTTTCTCCTCTTCCTCCTCCTCTTCTCTTCCTCCTCCTTTACTTCTTCCTGTTCCTAATTAGGTATGGTATGTGTTCGTTTCCTCTTCTTCCCGCCCTTCTTCCTTATCCTCCTTCCCTTTTTCTATTTCTTTCCCTTGCTCCCTTTCTTTTCTCTCTTCTCCACTTTGTAGTCATCTTCATCTTCCATCTCCTTGTCCTCCTCTTCATTTTCTTCTTTCCTCTTTGGCACTCCTCCTCCTCCTCCTCCTTCTCCTTTTTCTGCTGCTGCTGCTGGGTATGTACTCTCACACTGTTACCTGACTCTCAATGGCCACACACAAAGATCTTTTGAAGTCTGATAAACACCTACACATACAATTCCTTCTTCCTCACACACCCATACGCTACTTCCTCCATGTTCGTTTTGTCTACACACACGCACACACACACACACACACTTCATCTATAGCCAAATCGTCCACACCCGCACAACTACTCTCCTTACTTTTTCCTCTTTCCCACACTCACACCTACACTCTCACACCCATAGCTACTGTAGACCCTGACACCCCGCATCCCACTTCCTCCATATCCGTTTCGTTTACACACACACACACACACACACACACACACACACACATCTACGGGTATTTACCACATCTAAATCCACATCCATCACATCTATACCTCTTCCACATTCATATTCATCACACCCATACTCACACCCATACTCCACAATCACATATTCACGCTCATATCTGTCATACCTTTTATACCCTATTTGACTGACCTGCGCAGCTGAGATGTATGGGGCAAGTAGGGTGTGTTTGATTCGCGGCTGCTGCTTGGCCGCCGATGATGTAAATCTACAGCACCACTTATTTTAACACATGTGTGTTTATATTTTTTAATTGCCTGCGATAGAAGCAGCCAGTTTATATATAGAATAATTTCCGAAGCTAAAAAGGTCAAAATTAGCTTTAAACGTTTACTGTTATGAAAGAAAATTAAAGTTGATTATAAAGTTTTATAAAACGATGAGTGACATTTGAAGTAAATTATCCACTTGCGGTGAACGCCCACGTCCGCATGTTGCACTACATCTACCCGCGGTTTACACCTACGTCCGCATATTTCACTATAATATCCACCCACGATTTATACATACGTCTGCATGTTGTACTGCAATAAATGCCTGCATTTACTTTAATGACATCATCAGCGCCCAATCAGCAGCCGCGAATCAAACACACCCTACTTGCCCCATACATCTCAGGTGCACAGGTCAGTCAAATAGACTATAGTACCACACCCACATCCGCATCTTTGTACCCACAACTACGTCGCACACATACTTACCTCTGTCTAAAATATTCACATCGATATTCTTCACCTGCCAGAATCTTACACCCAATGCATTCACACTGCACATTTGTACCTGTCACACCCACACCGCCAGTTCCCAGACTCTTCGTACTCACTCTATCCATACCTGCTACACGCATGTTTATAATTCCTTACGGCACCTGATTATGACCACATGTTAATCACACACACACACACACACACACACACACACACACACACACACACACACACACACTAACACGCATGCGCGAACAGAGAGAGAGAGAGAGAGAGAGAGAGAGAGGGAGAGAGAGAGAGAGAGAGAGAATAAGCAGACATATTTTAGTCACAACACATATAACTGTCACATTCACACCTTTGCATTTCACACCCACGCTTCCTTTATCTACCTCCTCTATCTTCATCCACGCCTTATACGTCGACATCCACTACTATTCCATATCTACACATAGCGCTTTTACACACACACACACACACACACACACACACACACACACACACACACACACACACACACACACACACACATTTCAGTTTCATTCATTACGCCCAAACATATTCCCACCTGTCCCATATTCACCTAACCACATTCCCATACAACATTCCACACCCATAACTCCTCACCTCTGTTCTAACCCATCCACATCCATCATACTATCCTGTATCTCCACACTCTGCATACCCACATCTGTTGCAGTAATACATTTTATGCCTAGTCTTATCATGAACACACACACTCTACACCACACCCACACTCTTTATTCTACAATTTCCACGCGTTTACCACACTTTTCTTGTCAGATTCACACGATATAATCATCACCATCATTATCATTCTCTTCATCATTTTGATATAAACTTTGTCATAAGTGATCGGGTGAAGAAGAATCCACAGAGAAGAAGAATAAAGCATAAAAGTTGAATTATCAAACAGAATTCCAGTGAAAGAGGTCGTGAAGCATTGAAACATTATTACCTGCGTGGAAAACCCGTCTACTGTGTTCGTACATAGGATAGCTACAGCAGAGACATCAACACCTCCCAAATTCATATCCATTTGCTCCTCCTCATTCACACTATTTGCCCACGTATTACACCCCCATTCACCGCATCCACGTCTTCGGCACACTCATTCAGCTAGTCCACACCCACGGCAGTAACAACGGTCACAAGTCTATATCATTGCACATCCCCGCGCCTTATTTCCCACGTATTATACCCACACACACTTCATCTACACTTACACCCGAGCCCTGTCTACCCACACCCAGGAAATTAGGAAATTCACAGCATGAGCACCCACACACACGCTTCATCTACTCTTACACACGCACCCAGCCTGCCCACACCCAGGAAATTATGAAGTTCACAACATCTACACCCATACACACTTCATCTACTGTACACTTTCACCCATACCCAGCCTACCCACGTCCAGGAAATTCACAGTATCGACTCCCACACACAGTTGATCTACTTTTACACCTGAAGACAGCCTACTCACACCCATAAAATTCACAATAACAACACCCTCACCTTCCAAACTTACATCCGTTTTTTTATTTTTTTAATCCACATTCATCATTCCCCACTTATTACATCCACACTCACTGCATCCACATTCACTTAACACCCACATCCAATGTACCCTCACGCATAGTCAGTGCAGTATTACACATCACACCTAGCATTATCGTTAACGCATTTATCGCACCAACACTCTGTCAACGTCTACGTTTACGCTTTACCGCAGTTTTTCTAGCAAATTTTACACTAGTTGCTCCCTCACCAGTTATAGCCTCACTACTTACACGCACACCAAGTACACTAACACCACTTACACCTCCACACATGGCCTTAACACAGTCATATTTGTCACACCCACACCGTTCACATTCACACACAGTCTCATCCACACCCCTTCCTCCATCCCCCTCACTTGTGGCCTTATCACAACCACCTCTGCCACACCCACACTTATCCTCCAGAGACTCTTCACTCTCCGTGTTACAGCGACGTTAGAAAGAATGGCTCGGAAAAATACGAGGATAAGAGAACGGAATAAATGAAGAGCAAAAGGTGAAGGCGTGAGGTAGACCACCCCTTCACTGCCATGACGTTTTTGTGTTATAGCCTTGTTGATTCCAGACTATTATATTCAATTTAGAAAGCTTAATGAAACCATATGTTACCCTGCCAGTACGAAAATTCTCTCATTATTAGATTTTAGATATTACGTGAATAGTTAACAATTTATTAACTACTTCGCCATGATGCCTCATGTATTATTGTCGTGTTGTTTCCAGACGGTTTGTTCAAGTTAGGAACGGCTTTTAACAATCAAGTGGATGATGAAAATTATACCTGACCCCTTTAGTATAATAAATCCTTTCCTTATTAGATTAGAAAAATTTCTCGTGAGTAAGATATTATATGTTTGACCTAAAACAGTTCTCAACTAATTTGAAGACAGGTTTTTGTAGGACCTTGTGTATGGTGAGTGAATGGAGTTACGACCTATTTTCACCAGCCACTGTGATGGTCTAATTCATATTTCCGCCTTAGCTTATTCCAGTTTATGAACCTTATTCAGTCCGTTTGTATTTGGGGGAAAATATGATGAAGCAGCGGTGATGTTTTTCAAAGGTGTACATTGACTTTTTTTTTTTTTCCCTGTTTACCATAAAGTTCGAATTTTTAGCCGAATCATAACTAAACTCTAACAGAATACTCTGATTTATTGACCTCTGAATATCGCATCACCTCTTTCCGAAATTCATTAATTGCTCACTGCCTCGTTCGTTGTCATAAGGAGGTAGGTGGATATTAATGCACGTAACTGTACATCAACACCAACAGTTCAGCAGATAGTTTGTGAAGGTGAGACTCAGTATGGAGACAATCTGAAATTCTGTATGAAGCATGGGATTTTAGGTCAGATTTTGTGCAATAGGAACCAGGGGGTGTAGCAAGCTGTGACTGTGACTGTGTGTGTGTGCGTGTGTGTGTGTGTGTGTGTGTGTGTGTGTGTGTGTGTGTGTGTGTGTGTGTGTGTGTGTGGTGTTAGGTACGGCAGTGTGTGGTATGGTAATGTATAGTGTGGTAGTATGAAGTATGACAGTGTTGGGTGCAGTGCTATTAGTTGTGGTAGTGGGCAGTATGGTAGTGTTAGTGGCTGCAATGTTAGCTGTGACAGTGTGAGGTGGGTCAGTTTTAGCTGTGGCCCTGTGTGGGGTGGTCTTGTGTGGACTGACATTGTGAAGAATGTGACAATATTTGGTACTTTACAGTGGTTTTTCTAATGTTCCGTATTACTATTGTGACTCAAGTACTGATTCGTGGCAGTCGATGTAGAGCTGTCTTTTCCACGCATACAGTACTGTCCCTGCGGGCTGTATAGAGTTACACGGATAAACAAATCGCAGTCGCAGAGGTGCTTGCTAGGTTGTCTGATCTACATGTTTAAAACTCTTGCTTTCTAGTTATATAATTTTATTGACAGAACAATCACTTGTGAATGAGGCGAAAACTTTAATGTATATTTTTTCCTAAAATATTTCTCCCACAGGAGTGAACTTCATACCAATATTTCGTTCTAACATTCATTTTTTCCCCTGAGCAATACTGCACTTTTTTTCATAATAGTGAATGTACCGAAAATATTAAGAGTGCACACCCTCCACCTCATAGCTAGTCTCTGATCTTGATGGTCGTGTGACCTGACCTCGATTATCTCCAGTACCATACCACTAGTTTTACCTCCCAGGGACTGACCCAGATCCAACAGATGAGAAACTATATACCTTGCGTCCTACCACGCCATGTTGATTTTGACAGATCTTGGTAACCTTGCTTGTCCTGATACAAAAAAAAAAAAAGAAAAGAAATACTAGTTCTACAGGAAAAATAAGCTACTGTAACTTGTATCCACCTGCATTGTGGTGGGCATCAACCCCGAGATTATTCCACGTCAGTCGGCCAGCCGACTACTATATCAAGGCATCATCTTGATCATGGTACACTGATAGGCTGATCGGCTCACATCTGATAGTGTGGGGTACGATTCCCGGTACAGTTCAGGTGGATGAAAGTTACTTGCATCCACTTGTTCACTTGTTCACTGGGGTTCTACAGATGACTTCCGCTACCCATTGACTTAATGAAACTGGACTTTGACTTAAGAGTGACCACAAGTTGGATGATTCTGGACATGGCCTGTGTTTAGTCATGTTGTTCAATACTTACGATTACGTCTATGTAACGAATAATTTACTGTGATATATTGTTTTGGTGTATAAGATAAAAAATAGAATGAGAGTCCTGAAACAAGAAATCATCAACATCATCGTCATCATGTTATCATCTCCTGTTCCCCTTTTCCCACGCAAGGAAAGAGCGAGGTATGATTAAGAAAGCAAGGAAAAGAGAAAGTAAGAAAGTGGGAAAACTATTAATAACATGCCATGTAAAATGGCCACACAATCATTTACACATCATTCAAGCCTTCGGGATCCTGGAGTCGTCTCACAAGCCAAACAAGGATAAAAAACTTTCTAAGCTGACTGTACATCAGCTTGGATAACTGAACGAACTAGCCTATGTGAAGAAAATTTCAAGTTTTAAAGTTCAGGATAGGAAAGGATTCAGTTGACTCCTGGGGAGTATAAAGTATATCATCAAGAAGTTATGTCAGTTCCCATGTTCTTTTACATGTAAAGCTTTATCATCATATTAAGTCGTACCTTTATCATGGTGACCACAATCACTGTCGTCGTCATCTTTGCCTTTATGTGACTACCACAATCACCACCACTACCATTCTCTCTCTCTCTCTCTCTCTCTCTACATATGTAGAAATGTCTTGTTCCAGTGGATGCTGGTTCGAATCTCGGATGGGACAGGGAACAGCATAAAGGTTTGATTTTTTTTTTTTTTTTAGCAGACTTTATTAATTAACCATCACACCCCCCTACATGTAAAAACACCCCCGCTAATACCAATACACCCGTCCTGTATGAGGCAACCTTAGCTGTATTCAGTATGGATTGTGGGTGTCAGCGCCCAAGTGATGACTTGGCCCCAGTTTTAGTCTTTTTGCAACTCATTTCGTTTAGCTCAGTCCAGAAAGAGACAATAAAACAGCTCTACATCTATACCATAGCACTTACTAGTGACTAACATCTTATTCTAGCGTTAATCTTATGGTACACCTTAATATTGAAGATATAGAGATGGCTATTTTAGGACAAGTAAAAGTGAAAAAATTATATTTCCTCCCTCCTTCTGCCTACCTTATCTCCACAGATGCATATAACATGTGGCTGTGTGCTGTGAATGAATAAAAATATGAGGTAATGCCGGCAGGAGAAATACTTTACTCCTCCATCTTTCCTACATGAGTATTTATAAACTTTTCTAAGACTAAACAGCTTATAAGATTGTTTATACATTTATCATGACACACAGCCACCAAACACTTCACAACAAAATCAGAGTGAGAAGCAAAGTGAAATTTAACAAAAACAAAGCGATACGTGATAAGAGATGACTGTTATAGACAAATTTTTCTCCTGTAAATTCTTTTCTTGCTTATAAATGCAAGCCCCTTAATTGATAATGAGGTTTGTTTCTCTCTCTTTCTCTTTCTCTCTCTCTCTCTTGTTATGTACCGGTATATATATATATATATATATATATATATATATATATATATATATATATATATATATATATATATATATATAAATGGAAAATAAGACTGGAGGAGGGTAAAGGAACAATCATATAGATACGTCTGTCACTGTTTCATAGTTGTTTTTTCTCATTTTCCCTTTGTATAGTCAAATCCTCTTTCGTTACTTTTTTGGGGGAAGTTATTTTTACCATCCATCACCCACCGGAACAAATTCATACACACACACACACACACACACACACACACACACACACATATATATATATATATATATATATATATATATATATATATATATATTCTCATCACTGAACCTTAGTTCCTCCTCTCTTTCCACTTCTTCTCTGGTTTTTCCCCTTCTTCGTTCCTATCCATTGTATGCCCTGTAATTTTTATTATCGTTTCCAGTGAAAAACTATGACGGGAAAAGGCCAGGTCAGGTAACAAGCTCGTGACATGCACGCTCGTGCCTCACCGGGACCCCCCATGGCCGTTCCGCAGTTCAACCGTAACCCTGACCCGAACATTCCACCTCCTTACTGACAGTAATCATCCATCCATCCATCATCCACTCCTACGTTGCCCCACGTGGAGCGTAGGAGCCCGGGGCTAGGCAAGTTGGTCCTGACATTTAAGATGAGACGACGAACAGTCGATGATTTCAGTGGTTTATTGTCAGAGTGAATTGTTGTTTGTTAAAATTTTAAGTTATTATTTCCTCCAGCTTGGCTTGGTAATGGTTGGCAGTTACATTCAGTTAGATGAAAAACAAACAGACGATGTCAAGCGCAACCCGAGATCAATTTGCTTTGCTGAATATTCTACAGGCCCTGACCTCGGCTTTCGTAATGCCCTCTCGGGAATGACGGGTTTCTCTGCCTCGTCTGATGAATTGTGCAGTTAACACCGTGACTGAATGCAGTTTGGTATATCCCTGGACGGTTTAATATCAGTTTCCGTAGACAGCTTTCATGTCATCAGTTTGCCTTTACCCTGCCTTCAGCTGCAGTTCATACCTGCTATGCTGCAAGTGAATGTGGTTAAATCGCAAGAGATCGCGACGGTTTTCATTACTACAGCTAAAAATAATGGTTATAAATTATTTATTTTTTATTTTTTTGCCGCTCGCACAGCAGTGACGAAATAAAAGGTTTGTCTCTAACTGTCACTTCCCCCTCCCTCCCTCCCTCACTCTCTGAATTACCGTACTGTTCTGTTTTGAAGAACGAAGCCTAGGCCTAATTGGAGGGGTATTAGGAATATGATATTTTGCACAGTGGTAGACCTCCACCCGGGTCAGTCCTCAGGTAGTGTGGGACCCAAGAGGGCCTTCTCCCACGGGGGTGGTGACCCCCGGATATCCTTCCCAAAACCATTATAGGCACAGCCATTTTTTTACCTAGGAACACGATTTTTTTATTAGTGGTATAAATTCACTCGCGCCAGGTAATAAGAATGTTGGGAATCGCGAGGGCCACCTCCAACAAGGTGGTGGGAGGGGGAGCGGTGCTTGGTGCTCTCGGCAAAAGTTATTATGCACGGCTAAAATTTTTAACTGCAGAAGATGAAATTTTTCATACTGATCGATGTTCACCCCGGCCACGTGTTGAGAAGGATGGAACCAAGAAGGGTCGCGCCTCACCGGGGAGGGCGTGGCCTTTGGGGGTTCCAGTAAAGCCATAATGCACGGCCACAGTTTGTAACCTAGAAACAGACAATTTCCATGATGCTCGGCGTTTCCCCAGTCCACTTTGTAGACCGGGTGGCACCCCCGATGACCACTTCCCATGAGCGGGAGGGGATGGGCCAATACCGTACCTTTTTACTCAAGAACATGAAAATTTGCAGAATGGTAGATCTTATTAGGGCCGCGTTTTAGGCAAGATGAGAACCTTAAAGGCCAATTCCCACTGGGGGGAGGGGGGGTCTGGCCAAACGTTAATATACAGTCATACTTTTTAATCTGTGAACCTGAAATTTTTGCATACTAGTAGATGTCCCCTCCGGCCACGTTTTCGTCAGGGTACAATCCCCGATGATTATCACCCACGAAGGGGAAATAGCCCCCCTCAGGGGAGTCAGTACCATAGTTTGCATGCAGGCACACGAAATTTTGCACAGTAATAAATAAAAGAGGCAAGTATGGAGGATGAAATCAGTATAACAGAATTATTAGAAGCAATGAGGAAAGTCAAATGGGTAAAACTCCGGAATTGATGAAGTGGGTGGTGAAATGTTGAAATATGGAGAAAGATAGTGACAAAATGGATATGGAAGATGAGCAGATTGACCTGAGAGGAAGGTGGGGTCCCGGAGGATTGGAAGTCAGGTATAACTGCACGCCAGTACAAAGCAAAAAGGAATATAAAGTGTGTGGCGATCATAGGGGTATTTGTCTTCTCAGTGTTAAAGGAAACTATATGATAGGATACTTATCGATAAATTTCGGGTAATAACCGAAAAAATTTGTTGGAGAGGAACAAAAGAGTTTTGGGAAGGGATAATTCTGAGTAGTTCAGATATTTGTCCAAAGTTTTTGGGTGGAGAGTTATCTGGAGAAGGGAAAGAAGTTGTATGCTGCCATCGTGGATCTAGAGCACGCTTATAGTAGAATGGATAGACAGGGAATGTAGAAGGTATTAGAAGTATTTGGAGCAGAGGGGAAGTTACTGACTGCTATGAGGAGTATATACATGGGGTCGCTACGGCTACACTTCGTGTGGATAATGAATTATTATTATTATTTTTTTTTAGCACAGTATTGGACTAAAGCAAAGGTGTACAATGTCTCCGTCTTTGTTCACTTTATATATGGATGGAGTTATTAAAGAGATACTAGGTATGGCAGTTGATGTTGGTGTCTCTAATGATAATGGTTAGGGTGTGGAAACTTTCTGTACTGTTGTTTGATTATGTGTACTGAAATGTTTGATAAAGCTGATTGTGACTGGCAAGGCTTCTCCAGTGAGCCTGGGAGTGTATGTACTCGTAGGAAACGAAATATGAAAGTGAATGTAGATAAGAGTGAAGTTATAGTTTATGTGAGAAGTAAAGTCACAATGCACACAGAGGGTCGATGATGAGTTGATTCAAGTACTGGTTGGTAGGATGATGTGGAAGGATGGAAGTATAGAGGATGATGTGCTTGTAAGAGTACAGCAGGGTAGAAAGGTTGCTGGTTCACTGAAAACAGTGATTGGAAAGGGGAGGGGAGCATGGAAGCAAAAAAGTCGCTGCATGACAGAACTGTGATCCCCATCCTGACATACGGAAGTGAAGCTTGAACCCTGTCTGCAGGGCACATGTGAAGAGTGAGAGCAGTGGAAATGAGATATCTGAGAGGAGCATGTGGAGCTACACGGAGAGAGAGAGAGAGAGAGAGAGAGAGAGAGAGAGAGAGAGAGAGAGAGAGAGAGAGAGAGAGAGAGAGAGAGAGAGAGAGAGAGAGAGAGAGAGAGAGAATGTGCAAATAAAGGAGAGTTGTGGTGCTGACGTGGATGTAATTGAAAGTGATGAGAGAAATGCTTTGAGATGGTTTGGCTATGTGGAGAGGATGGAAACTTAGAGACTGATTACAAGAGTGTGCGTGAGTGAGATGCCGGGGGAGAGGAGGAGGGGAAGACCAAGGATGAGATGAAGGGATGGAGTGGAGATATATAAGAGAGAAGTGCGTGAGTTGAAGGGAAGGCGGCCATATAGCAGAAGACAGGGCGATGTGGAGGCGATACGTTTGTGGCCACCTCTTACGTGTGTAAGGTGTCAGGCAACAGTTGGATAGAAAGTACGCCTTCACCCCAGACCAGAATTTGTAGAGGGTGGACCTCGGTTTTGCTTCTCTGCTTCCCGTCAATAGAATTCATTATTTCCCCTTCCGGTATTGCAGGGTTTTATGAACTCTCAAAGGTTCCATCCTCTTGCTTCTTCATATTATTATTTGACAGAACTGAAGACAGAAATTAACGCAAAAGGACTGCTAACACTGTCTTATTTAAGTTTCAGACAACGACTGACACGTTCTGCAGTTTATTGTGGTAAACCTCAGGCGACGTTATTCACCAGATAGACACCAGCCGTTGGAAGGTAAATCGAACAGAAACACACACACACACACACACACACACACACACACACACACACACACACACACACACACACAAACACACACACACACACACACACACTAATAAAGATACTGCTTACCGGCAAGATACCATACAGGAGGTCTATCACGTCGGCAATAGCTCTCCAGTACTACAAGCCCACTCTATTGTTTTACTTTTATTGATCCCTCATGCGAAACACAAAACTGATTTCTCAGCCATACTGGTGGGTAATTTCCATGTTCTCTTTTTTTTTTTTTTGCAAAATACTCCATAAAGTCTTTCCCTACCGTCATTGCTATCACGTAAGTTGCACACGAACTTCCATATCATACACATCAGGATAATTTCGCTAAACTTAAATTCGCCTCAAATAAATTCTGTGACGTAGCGCAGTTGCTCCAGGGTCTCTCTCTCTCTCTCTCTCTCTCTCTCTCTCTCTCTCATTTTCCGACTCCTTGTTAGGTCTTTCATTCCTAACCAAATATTCTTAGATAATTCAGGGGAACAAAACATTCATAAGAAGGATATAAAGATATTACATCAAAAAATGAGAAAATAGAAAAATGAAAAACAGAACGGAAAGACGAAATGACAGGAGAGAAATAAAAATGGAAAAAGAGGAGAATCTTTTGGGAATGGAAAAGCAAAGACACAAGAGAAAGGGGGAAGAGAAAAACTCGAGGTCAAAGTAACGAAAGTAAAGCACAAGGGAACACACTTGAAAGAAAAGGGAGAGAGAGAGAGAGAGAGAGAGAGAGAGAGAGAGAAAGAGAGAGAGAGAGAGAGAGAGAGAGAGAGAGAGAGAGAGAGAGAGACGGCAGGCAGACACAGACTCAGATAGGCACAGACGAAAACTCATGCTCGTACGGACAGACGGAAAGGCAGAAATGATGGAAGGAAAGAAAGAGGAACAACAAAAGAGGGAGAAAGGAGCCAGAAAAATAATAGGAAAAACATTTTGTAAAACAGGGGAATAAGTACAACCTGATGAGAGAGACGGGAGAAGAGCGAGGAGTAAGGCTGAGGTCTAGGTCAAGAGAATTAGGCTGAGGTGGTCTTACCGGGCGACGCGTGAGAGATAAGCCGAAAATCAGCGGAAAGGATGAAAATGTTGAAGGTGAACCAAGAATAATGAAGGGAGGCACGAGAAAGGGATGGGAAGATGGCCAGGAAGACTGAGATGAAGACAGGCAGGTTGGAAGATGGAGGGAGTGATGCAACTGCGATAGAAGATAGGAAAAAAATGGGGAAGTTACTGGAATCATGATATGCTTATACGTACATATATATATATATATATATATATATATATATATATATATATATATATATATATATATATATATATATATTTAACCCATTGGATCCCAGGGGTGCTGGGCGAGGCATGGCACTGGGTAGGTACTAAGCGTACTGCCCTCCGCCTATCGGCTCATAGTCGCGAATCTCATAGGTCCCTACCCGGGGGTTCCCTACTTTATAAAGATTTGAAAAATCCCAGTTCTGTCCAATATTCCGGACACCGGGCTCCAATGGGATATATCTATCTATCTATCTATCTATCTATATGTATATACTGTATATATGTATTTATATATACTATATATATATATATATATATATATATATATATATATATATATACAGTATATATAAATACATATATATATATATATATATATATATATATATATATCCATCATCTAATCCTACGTTGCCCCATGAGGAGCGTAGGAGCTCGGGGCTAGGCAAGTTGGTCCTGGTATTTAAGATGAGTGACAAGCCTCACTCATCCCTGAGTGGCGTTACGTGAGCAATAAACCCCAACTTTCAAACCTTCACCGGCTCAATCCGATTGGAGCACCGTTATTACCCACTAAAACACCAGGCGCCAAAATTTGGTTATATGGTTACCACCCAGCGTAGTAAATGGTTTTCTGGTGTACAGGAAACCATTCGGCTTGTCACTCAGTGTAGCGTCACCCACAGGCAGAAGGAAGAGGAAAGAATGAAGGAAAGAAAGACACAAGAGGGAGTGTAAAGTCACCCGCAGGCAGAAGATTGAAGAAAGAATGAAGGAAAGAAAGACAGAAGAGGATGGATGGAAAGAAGGATGGAGGAGAGGAAAGGGCAGACACCCGAGAGCACCACTACATCAAGTGACTGGATGGTGAGCGTCCCCACCTACCACACCTATATATATATATATATATATATATATATATATATATATATATATATATATATATATAGAGAGAGAGAGAGAGAGAGAGAGAGTATTCCATAACTTCCATGCTATGACTCCTCCCCGATGGACTTCCTTCCACATTCGAAGTAGTCGTCCAGTAGCTGTGTGTGTGTGTGTGTGTGTGTTATTGTTCCAGCGTTTACTAAAAGGAAAGTTCCAGTACATCTTATTTCATTGCTGACAAAGGTTTATTAGTAGATTAAGCTCCATAAAGAGTGTGTAAAGCATTCCGGTCATTATAATCCATGCTAATCAGACACTTCGCCAGATCCTGTTTCAGAAATCTGCCACTAGGTTCGCTTCCGTCGCCCAGCTCTGATGCGGGTTAGGCAATGAAAAAGTAGCCAGTGCGTTATTTCTTTTTAATTTTGACACTACGTAAAACATCCCAAAACAAATTTTACTCATGCAATTACCCAGTTGGCATGATATGCTACAAAGAAATTACAATATGGGAGCCTTTTGATTATATTAAATTTATTATAAGTGTCATTTTGTAAACAGCTTTCGTCAGTTTACTCATCTTTTTAAACATAACATAGAGACAAAACCTAGACAATATTACTAGAACCATCCATAAAACAGGATAACAGTGATTAAAATATTTGTCATTCGTTAGTATCCACAAAAGAAAGTAGATATGTAGCCGCAGGTTCGGTAGCACCTTTCGATGTGCTGCCCTGCCTGACGTATGCCTTTTCCTAACAATACCTACCTGTTGGACATCTTGATCATCTTAGTAACTAAAGTCTAACATAAATAATGCTTTTACATGTTCCCCTGGCTGCACTGCACAGTTTAGTAAGTTTACACTTCAACTCCTCGTACTATGTTATGATTATAGTGTCGTACCGCACTGCCGTTTGTTTGGATTAATATGGCTGATTCACCAACTAAGCATTCGTTCAGTACAGTATTTTCAGTGGAACAGCTAACTTCTTTAAAGCATGCTAAAATACACACATCAGAAGTCGTGAAGGTTATCTTCTTTTACAAACTGCACACGATTTATTCAAATATATGTAAATAGACAGCACACTATTTTAGTCCCCAAGCTGAGATTCTCTGAGAGCCTGGTTATTTTTTCTTAATAGGTATATAAATATGCGCTGGATCGAATAGGAAAACAGATTCTTATAAATAGCAGTATTATTATAAACTTAGTATTAGGTACAATTTCACAGGTCTTTAAAACCCCGCAACTATATTTAATCGAGGCTGGGCGACACTAAACCACCTGGTGGCAGACCTCTGATACAGGGTTTGGTGAAGCCTGTAATTGCAGAATAAGCTCTATGTTTTATCTGTCTCTTCTAACAAAAGGCAGCGTTTTTTTTTTCTATTTTCTTTTCAGATAGCTTTCCTGTGGGAGCCAAGAAGAGGGGGAATCAGCAACTCCAGGACCCCCACCCCTCATGCCCTCCATATTTCCCCTTCGCCAGGCTGGTTTATCCTGCACACACCCATTATAAGGCCTCAGAACAGTCCACCAAAACGCTTTACCCATTTCTTAAGATGACGTATTTTTACACTTTATACTTCCTACATCCAGACGACTTTATTCAGCTTATGGGAGACCTCCTGTAGAGAAGGGGATGATAAGTTTACATTTAACCTCTGCAGTTTGAAAAGTCTCTCCTAAGAAGAAAGAAATTGGCTGGAAACAGAACAAATATGGTAAAGAGCACTTCATCGGCGTGAAATGGTTAAGTGAACAGTAAACACAACAGCAGCGGAAAGAGTAAAGCATTCTGTTTTTTTCTATAATCTTTAACTTTGTTTAAAATTTTAATCTCTTCACATGGATGCTCAGTTCTAGCAAGAAATTAGCACCAGGATGATAGTCACGAGGGACTACGGAAAGGATGTTGACCCGTAGCATTATCTTATTGTCTCTGAGCTACGTGAAATAGTCTCAAAAGGACAAAAATCTGTGCCAGGTTAATATAGAACTGTATGCGCCTTTCCCCTACAACAGCTTCCCGTCTTCCCTGACCAGATGGTCGTAATAGGATCTCAACGTAACCTTATCCCGACTCTGGAACAGGATTCACAAACAAACTGATGATGGCATCTGCTTTTTAACCCAGATTTTGATTTGCAGGAAGGACAAGTTATAAAAAACAAATGTATACCGTTTTCCTGGCTTTTCCTGGAAAAAAAAAAATATAATTCTCCTTTTGTGATTAAGATTATTTTTTACAGAATCAATTTAATATATTTGAGAATCCCGGCTCTGTTGTGCCCCTTCATTCCCTTTAAACTTTCATCCCCTTGTATATTTCCTAATTCATTACCAACACCAATTGTTTCCACCAGCAGATCAGCAGGGAACATATTTATTTCCAATTTGCCTCACAATGTGGCTCCTGCCTTTCAAAAACACACTCTCTCTCTCTCTCTCTCTCTCTCTCTCTCTCTCTCTGCTGTTTTCCTTCTTCTTTGTGAGTCTGCTCTATCAATCTGGTTGTGCCTCCCTCCCACCTCTCTCTCTCTCTCAGCAGGCAAGTAAAAACCCCTCCCCTCCCTCCCTTTTTCTTTAATGAAGAAACTCCGCTTTGGACCATCCACATCTATCAAACTACAGTAGATCGCACTCACAGAGCGCATACCTCCGCCAGTGCCACTGGATCCGGATCCGGATCAGTCCCAAAATTTAATCAGTTCTTTCTTGGCCCATGGGCCATACTTCCTCTTTATTTCATTGAAATTTATTGAGAACTAATGAAGATAATGTGCGAGATACTCCAGATCCGGATCCGGATCCGGATCCGCCCCCAAATTTAAACACTTCTTCCTTGGCCCATGGCTCAAGCTTCCATAAAATTTCATTGCAAGTCATTGAGAACATTTGGAGATATCGTCTGGACAAACAGACAGACAGACAAATGTAGGTGAATACATAACCTCCTTTAACTTCGTTGGCGGAGGTAATGAGAAAGAACATTTGTAAAAAATATCTGCTCATTTTCTCTGTCACAGTATATTTAGCGAACCCTTGCCTCAGTCTATGGCAGGCTCCGTGCAGATGCAGTGTAGTGCCACAAATTTAATATTCATGTATGTGTTTAGAGGTACTGTAATTTTAAGTTAGATAGGGTGTAACCTGAATACTAGTCTATAAATTCCTATCCTAAGTAGTAATTCATATGTTAATGATTAATGTAGGGTTAACTTTATTTTTATATGTATGTATCTCTATATCTATGCATTGGGTGATGTAATTGTGGATGTTGAGCTATGGGAATTCCTCCGTCTGGTCGAGTAATGAATAACAGATGCGCGCAGCTTTTCTCCTTGTCGTTGTTGGGCACCAAGTTTAAATCTTAAACAGAGTAATGATAAGTATACAATTCTTTCCGTATCCTAGTTGTGAAATGCTTACTAATGAAACTGCTAGAACCCAAAAATGTAAGATTAACAGTCAAAAAGGCCTAAATAATGTCATTTGTGAGAATTTAATAGTCCCGCTTGCCTTAGCCATCACTAGATGGCATAAGCTGCCCCAAAATTCAAGGCAGGATAGTGGTAAATTCAGTATCTAAATTAAGTAAGGATTGAATCCCAAATTTTCCCCAATCCAATGAAAAGTCCTGGCGTCATGTGTACACTGCTAAATAAATTGTGAAGAGAATTGAAACCCACCATATTTCAAAAACACCACCTCATTTGACCTAGCAGTGGCGTCTCTGGCATACCCAGGAAGCCCACTTGAGGCCCAGACGTCGTGTATAATGGACGTTGGTTCAGGTGAGCTGTCCACATTTCTCCTTCCCCCCCCCCCTTTTTCTTTGTTTAATCCTTACTTGGCATGGACCATATGAAGTAATATTGTTGAAAGCTTAACGTAGACTTGAGGCCCAGACGTCGTGTATAATGGACGTTGGTTCAGTCCCCAGACACCGGCGACATCAGTGTGAGCACGAGGCCTTCCCGTGGTATTGTCCATAGACTTGAACATGCACACGTACACTACCCATGAACTATTATATAAACCAAATGTAACTGAACTAGTATCATTGATCTATCAAGTGAATTTTGTTTGCAGATAAGGATTAGAAATTTAAAAGTGAAGTGATCTGGTAACGGAAAGGCATAATTCAAATCCAGTAACCGTTTTCTTTCTCTTAAAATAATGTTAGAAAATTAGGAGCGTGGAAGGGAACTTAGTGGTTGTGAGCAATAATGTAATTTTTGAATTGTATCTCGAGGCTAAACAAGCCCGAGTGATTATGTATTCTTGGTGATTATGCAATTTTTTTGAATTGTTTCCTCGAGGCTAAACAAGCCCAAGTGATTATGCATTTTTGGTGATCATGTAGTAATGACGATTATGAACTATTAATAATTCTGAATTCAGGGCCGTTTCTTGCTATAGGCGAAGTATGCGGTTGCTTAGGGCCCCCGATGCCACTAGGGGACCCCCAAGCTGCCAATATTAGCTTTTTAAAAAATTAAAATATGTGTAAAGTGACTCTAGGTTGTGGTGCTTGGCTATTTCTTGACTCTCTTGGCTTTTGCTCGCGCCTTTTCGTCTGGCATTCCTGGTCTTTTTTTTGTCTCCGGCGTCAATGACACCACGTGTGATGTGTGAACGTAAGAACTAAGAAGAAGCGTTATTCCATACAATCTCTAGCTGAGAGAAATCTTGCATTGAGGGGGTCTACAAACACATTACACCAGCAACACAATGGAAACTTCTTAAAAGAGGTGGAGCTGCTTACCAAATTTGATCCTGTGATGAAGAAGCACATTGATCGTGTGGAAAGTGGGCAGTTCAGTCATTCCAGCTATCTTGGAAATGGGATCCAAAATGAGCTGATTGCTTCAATCAGTGGGAAAATATTGGACACAGTGGTGGCTGAAATTAAGCGGTCCAAATATTATTCAGTCATTTTAGATTGTACTACTGATTTAAGCCACCAAGAGCAGATGTCGGTCATCATAAGGATTGTTAGAATGGACGATGATGAAGCACCGGAAATCAAGGAACACTTTCTAGGATTTCTTGTGGTTTCCCAAACAACAGGTCTTGGTTTATCCTCTTTGATTTTGAATAGGCTTGAGGAGCTGAATATTCCTTTTGACGACTGCAGAGGACAGTCGTATGACAATGGGGCCAACATGAAGGGGAAGAACAAAGGTGTACAAGTAAGGCTGCTGGAGAAAAATCCTCGCGCACTTTTTGTTCCATGTGGGGCACATACACTGAACTTGGTTGTGGCTGATGCAGCAAAAGGGTCCACAAATGCCGTTATCTACTTTGGCAATATACAAAAACTGTATAACCTGTTCTCAGTAGCACCACAAAGATGGGCAATCTTGAAGGACCATGTGACTCTGACACTGAAATCCTGGAGTGAAACGAGGTGGGAGAGCCGTATTAACAGCATTGAGGCTGTGCGGTACCAGGGCCCGTACTTATAAAACACTAAGACTGAGTCATAAGGCGAAAGTCTGTCCTAAATTCATAGGAGCGAGTCATAAGTCCTTATGTTCGACTTAAACTGAGTCATAGTTTAAGACCCCTCCCGAGTGGTTCTAGCGCTTCGGACGCGGCTTATGACTCGATCATAACGGTAAAGATGGCCGCCGTACCACAACAACAACAAAATCGCCAGCGCCAACCAAGACGTTTTCGTGAAAGGAAAGATGTGCTTAACGAGCTAAGTGATGCAGAACTGGTCAAGAGATATCGTTTGGACCGTGCAGGCATAATTTTTGTGACCGATTTGGTGCGGGAGACACTAACAAGACCAACGGCAAGAAACAAGGCTTTTATCCCCTTCAGCACGTGTATGTTCTCAAGATACAACTGTGCCAGCTTATATGTGGCATCGGGGGTCCAATTTTGCTTTCTGGAACGTTTGCTTGTTACACTGTTGGAGTTCTCCATGCTTGGGTGGCGGTGGTGGTGTTTGTTTACAGGGTGGTGTGGAGAGGCAACATGTCCTCGTCCACAACACAAAGTGGTAAATTAATAATTCCTCAAAAATGACATTAATCTGTTTACTTTACCCTGAAAACATTTAAGAAAATATCGTAGTAATTTCTTATTTTTTGTAGCATCTTTTCTCTGTTGTTTTCTTAGATTTTTCTTCATTTTTCGAAACCCTGAAGTGCTACGCAGCGCCAACCGCTAACTCAGCAGCTTGTGACTTCGACCTAACAAAGTCTCGACTTAGTTACGATGAGGTGCTCCTTAAGTCTCACATTTATGACTTTCACCTAACTATGATGTAGTTTTTATAAGTACGGGCCCAGGCCCCTAACATAAGGGAGGCACTGCTGGAGGTCAGGAACAAAGCCACAGATGCCCTGACCAAGGTAGAAGCACAAGCTTTGGCCGAGGAGGTTGGGTCATACCGGTTCCACATTTGTACAGTGGTATGGTATGATATCCTCCACCAAGTAAACCATATAAGCAAGCTCCTGTAGTCTGCCACAATGCAGCTTGATGTAGCAGTTGACCTCCTCATGAAGGCAAAAACCTCACTGACAAGATACAGAGACACTGGCTTTTCTGCAGCTCAGGCCTCTGCTAAAGACATATGTGACGAGATGAATGTGGAGGCTGTACTTAAGGAGAAAAGGCTTAGAGGCACAAGGAAACACTTTGCCTATGAAGCCCCAGACGAGCCTATCAGAGATGCCATGAAAAAACTAGAAATTGCGTTCTTTAATGTGGTTGTGGACACCACTTTTGAGTCATTAAAGGAAAGGTTTGAAAGCCTGGGTGAAATGAGATCCAGATTTGGAGTGCTGCTTAACTTTAAAGAATTGGATGGTGAGGCACTCTCCAACCAGTGTGACGAGCTCTGCAGCACATTAAGTACCGAGGATGAAAAAGACATTGATGGAAAAGAACTGCCTCTTGAAATCAGCAACTTGCCAAGCCTACCTTCAAGTGACATGACTACACTACAGCTTCTCTCCTACATCCACAAAAAGCAGTTGAAGGAACTGTACCCCAGTCTGTGGATTGCTCTGAGAATAGCCTGCACTCTTCCTGTGACCGTAGCCTCAGCAGAGAGGAGCTTTTCAAAACTAAAGCTCAAGACCTACCTGAGGTCATCCATGGGACAGAATCGCCTCAGTGGACTTGCAATCATCAGTATCAATCACGAGATTGGCAAGCAGCTATCATACGATGATGTCATCAATGACTTTGCTTTTAAAAAAGCCAGAAGGCAGAAGTTTTGAAGACTGATCATGCAGATCTGTGTTACTGAGGGAATACCAGCCTTCTGAAAAATGTGGGATATTTTTATATGTTTAGAATTTCAGTTGCAATGTTTGCCTAATTTAGATTTTTTAACAAATTTAACATTTCCTAAGATTAGAAAATAAGATTTTCAGGAAAAAACATCATCTTGTCTCATTTATTTGCATTTGGGAGATGTTACAATGCAGATTAAGTATATCCTGGCTTTAGGGGAGCCCCAGTGTGTCACATTTGTTAGCATTTTTGTAGGGTCAACTTGAGTTTTTTTTACTGGAGTGTTAAAATAAAAGATATTAAGAGTTTGTCACCGATCTAGCCTATTTTTACCTCATAAAGTGCCTCAAATTGAAGTATTTAAATGTTAAATGCATGCCCCCTGATTACCTTAGATGGTTTGGAATCCCCCCACCACAGTTTCATAAGATAGGGGCCCCCAAACAGCATTCTGCCTAGGGCCCCCAAAAGGCTAGAAACAGCCCTGTCTGAATTGATAGTGTTTGTGGATTATAGAGAATTACATGATGAGAGTATATTATACGGACGAAATAGAACACGAGTAATTATTTTTATTGGTTCGAGGCTATGCCAGCCCGAAGAGACAACCCAAGTTCGTAAAAAGGTCCCTGTCTTGAGGCTATTGTCGAGCCCAAGAATAGCTGACAAAAGAAAGTAAGGTACAATGACCTCAGAAATCGCTTGTATGTACCAAATTGTTTTCGCCTGGTGACAATGTTGGAGGAATGATCACCCAAACCATGGTTTTAATGTATAATCTTCTTTCATATGACAAAGGGTCATGTAATTAAAAATGTTTTGTGAAAACCAGCATAAAGTTATTAAAGTAGAGTAAAGTATATATCATTTTTCTTTCTTGGTGTACCTAATCAAGGGAATTAAGTCCTCATGCCTAATTCACTCCCCTTCCAATTCAAGATTCCTTCGCTGAGGGAACGACGACCACCTGTGGTACTGACTAAATCTAGGCTCGGCCAAAAACTACAAACCCTACTAGAATTTTCTTAAACAATTATCATCTACCATACCAAGTCAAAATACCACCCCCTCCCCCCTTTTGTTTTATTGAAGTGAATTTTTTTTGTCTATTAACCAAGGAGGGGCGACTAAGTCGAGTACCACCTGTATTATCAATGGGGAAGTTGACCAGTACCAACAACAGGTAAGATTATAAATCTCTAGTATTACACTGGTGTCAACAGGTAGATTATAAAAAATCCCTACCATTACACTGGTGGCAATAGCGGTGGGATATTCATCGTTCCCAAATTAGTGGCGTTTGTGAGAGAGTGAAAGGAAGTGAATAGCAAAGAGAAGTGAGAACGTTGAGGGTAGCATTGGTTGGTCATTCCCAAATACCTCCGCCACTCTATATTCAGAACATCCTGGTAGTATGGAGGTTCAAATAGTGTACTAGATACGGTTACCCCTGAGGAAGGGGGGAAAGAATACTTCCCCAGTATCCCTGCTTGTCGTAAGAGGCGACTAAAGGGGGCCTTTTTATCTCCGTCTGTCTCCTTACTGTCCTCTTCTGCTTTTCTGTCCTACCTCTCATGTTGATATTTCCATGTTTCCTCCAAGCTTAGTGCTAATTCTTCACTTTTTCTTCCTTTCAGCTTAAAATGTTAAGGGTTAGGTAATTATATGTTCTTTAGACAAATATTACCCAGAGACAAACATACACAAAACATCATACACTGTCTTGGGCAATACTTCATCGATTTTGGGATGTCACGAGGTATCGTCCTGGACAATGGAGGAGAGCACAGAAGGTTGGAGTCAGTAGCTTGGTGTGGGCGAAAAAAGAGACCATACAGCCGGGTACTTGTAGGAAACTGAATGCCATATGGGACGTCCCGTATAAAGTGATCAAAGTGCTGCTAGATGGAAGTGTTTATATCATTGAAAATGTATTTAGTGGAAAAAAAATACAAAGGGCTGCTGAAAAGGTAAAACCATATTACGGTATCGAGGAATGGCTCTTAGAACCGTTGCAACAGGAGCTCGCCCCGGAGCCCGAAGATGAGCGATTACCACCCACCGCGAGTGAGGAATGCCCCTCGGAGGCTCATAGAGGAGTGTTAGTTAGAAAAGTAAATAAGTGCATGAGATGAATGTTGTGAAACATAACGGCTTAAAGTTATGTTCCGGGTGGACTCATCCCTGAGGAGAGGGTGTAAAAAGGAAAAGAGAGAAGAATTCCTGTTGGAACCGGGAAGTGCCTTACTTCGAGGGGAGTGATCAATCCCCTCACCTTACAGATAGCACGGTTTGTGAGGTAGTGGAGTCTTCGGGACAGAATGAGCGCTCACCTTCTTGCGGGCGGAATGCTGGAAACAAAAGAACAGAGTGAATGTGAATGCGAATGGAAGAGTGGAAGGAAGCGCCCCCATGGTGATCTCACTCTCGAGAGACCCTGTCGAGCTCAGGTGAGCGACAAGCTATCCTCCAAAACCTGAGGCTGACTGGGGCATAAATTCCCTCATAACATCCCGTGTAAGGAGTGATCATACTTCCTAATGAAGTGAATAAGCGACCTTCCGAGGTACGCATCAGGTGTTTAATGTGGACCGACAGGTGCCAGCGATTGTGGGGAAAGGTATTCCAATTCAAAGTGTTCATAGCAGTTATCAGAGTAACAACATTCCATCCATGCACATGTCATAGAAGATTGACTTGGGTAAAATTTGTCTTCCGAATGTGGGAGCCGTGTAGTGCCACAAATATGATATTCATGTATGTGTTTAGAGGTACTGTAATTTTAAGTTAGATAGGGTGTAACCTGAATACTAGTCTATAAATTCCTATCCTAAGTAGTAATTCATATGTTAATGATTAATGTAGGGTTAACTTTATTTTTATATGTATGCATCTCTATATCTATGCATTGGGTGATGTAATTGTGGATGTTGAGCTATGGGAATTCCTCCATCTGGTCAAGTAATGAATAACAGATGCGCGCAGCTTTTCTCCTTGTCGTTGTTGGGCGCCAAGTTTAAACCTTAAACAGAGTAATGATGAGTATACAATTCTTTCCGTATCCTAGTTGTGAAATGCTTACTAATGAAACTGCTAGAACCCAAATATGTAAGATTAACAGTCAAAAAGGCCTAAATAATGTCATTTGTGAGGATTTAATAGTCCCGCTTGCCTTAGCCATCACTAGATGGCATAAGCTGCCCAAAATTCAAGGCGGGATAGTGGTAAATTCAGTATCTAAATTAAGTAAGGATTGAATCTCAAATTTTCCCCAATCCAATCAAAAGTCCTGGCGTCATGTGTACACTGCTAAATAAATTGTGAAGAGAATTGAAACCCATCATATTTCCAAAACACCATCTCATTTGACCTAGCAGTGGCGTCTCTGGCGTATCCAGGAAGCCCACTTCAGGCCCAGACGTCGTGTATAATGGACGTTGGTTCAGTCCCCAGACACCGGCGACGTCAGTGTGAGCACGAGGCCTTCCCGTGGTATTGTCCATAGACTTGAACATACACACTAACACTACCCATGAATTATTTTATAAACCAAATGTAACTGAACTAGTATCATTGATCTATCAAGTGAGTTTTGTTTGCAGATAAGGATTAGAAATTTAAAAGTGAAGTGATCTGGTAACGGAAAGGCGTAATTCAAATCCAGTAACCGTTTTCTTTCTCTTAAATTAATGTTAGAAAATTAGGAGCGTGGAAGGGAACTTAGTGGTTGTGAGCAATAATGTAATTTTTGAATTGTACCTCGAGGCTAAACAAGCCCGAGTGATTATGTATTCTTGGTGATTATGCAATTTTTTTTGAATTGTTTCCTCGAGGCTAAACAAGCCCAAGTGATTATGCATTTTTGGTGATCATGTAGTAATGACAATTATGAACTATTAATAATTCTGAATTGATAGTGTTTGTGGATTTTAGAGAATTACATGATGAGAGTATATTATACGGACGAAATAGAACACGAGTAATTATTTTTATTGGTTTGAGGCTATGCCAGGCCGAAAAGACAACCCAAGCTCGTAAAAAGGTCCCTGTCTTGAGGCTATTGTCGAGCCCAAGAATAGCTGACAAAAGAAAGTAAGGTACAATGACCTCAGAAATTGCTTGAATGTTTCAAATTGTTTCGGCTGGTGACAATATTGTAGGAATGATCACCCAAACCATGGTTTTAATGTATAATCTTCTTTCATATGACAAAGGGTCATGTAATGAAAAATGTTTTGTGAAAACCAGCATAAAGTCATTAGAGTAAAGTATATATCATTTTTTCTTTCTTGGTGTACCTAATCAAGGGAATTAAGTCCTCATGCCTAATTCACTCCCCTTCCAATTCAAGATTCCTTCGCTGAGGGAACGACGACCACCTGTGGTACTGACTAAATCTAGGCTCGGCCAAAAACTACAAACCCTACTAGAATTTTCTTAAACAATTATCATCTACCATACCAAGTCAAAATACCACCCCCTCCCCCCTTTTGTTTTATTGAAGTGAATTTTTTTTGTCTATTAACCAAGGAGGGGCGACTAAGTCGAGTACCACCTGTATTATCAATGGGGAAGTTGACCAGTACCAACAACAGGTAAGATTATAAATCTCTAGTATTACACTGGTGTCAACAGGTGGGGATAAAAAAAACCTACCATTACAGCAGAACTTTTCAGTGTGATGGGATACGTTGTACCTCAGCACTTAAGTATGGCTGGCTGGCGAGGGAGCTGGCATTATCATGACATGATTCAACGTCTGCCAACTCAGTTACCCCGCTGAGTGGAACTTACGATCCCGTAAATATGAATCGATCGCTTTGCATTGAGATTCACAGACTATGTGCTCGTATATAATTTTTGATTTGAAAATGTTCATCCACTGACGGGCTGGCAGTAAGATGTGTCCATGTTTCTTACCATTACGTCAAGCAGCCTCCACCTCTGCCCCGTCTAGCTTGTCAGAATTGTTACGTAATGTGAACTGATAATGCCAGTCATTCGGGCATATCTTGGACTTGTGATTTATCCCCATTCCTGCAACAAATAGTGGCATCTTCCTCTAAATCATATGCCAGTTTTTGGAGGAGGCACTCAACATTAAATATTATTTCATCCAGTTGTAACTTCAGGTCTAATATGAAAGTCCAACAGGAATTCCAGGTGGATCTTGTGTCAGATAACATGTAATTTGACGAGGTGACGACTGACGTGTGTGGAAGTGGTCAGTTGTTGGGGCATCCAGTGGCTAGTGTAAGATATGGTTGGTGGCACCAGAGTTATGGACGGGCGTGTGTGTGTGTGTGTGTGTGTGTGTGTGTGTGAGACTGTGATTGACTGATTGGTTGACTGATGTGTGTGTGTGTGTGTGTGTGTGTGTGTGTGTGTGTTTATGAGAAGACACTGATAATGTGTGAAACTTTGTGCGAATGTGCAATTTTGATTTCTTGACTGAATGATGCTTTTATTAGAAAATGTTATAGTGTCGGTGACAACTGTTATATGTGTCCGTATTTGTGTGTGTTTGTGCGCATGCATGTAAGTTTGTAAAATCTCGTCAGAGGTTCAGTGGGTTGTATAACTAACATTATCCATATGCATCTTACATTTTCTGACGAGGTGGTTTAGCTTAATATTAACGACAACATTTATTGTAATACCGGTTAAGCATAAGATTATTATTGCTCTCTACAATAGTGGACAGAAACTTGCCTATTAATTCACTCCAGATATTCAACTTTCCCTGCTGGTTAACTTTTCTAAACTAAGGGAGGTTTGGCATACTTCTGTACCCATAGACCATTCTCCTTCATATGATGCGTCAATAAGGAATGTAACGGACATGCCCTAAGTGTAAAGTAAATATAATGAAATATAAGACTGAACGTATGTTGACATCTCGTCCTTGCCTATTATAATTTTCATCCCAGTTTGTCTATGCTACATTGTGTCTCCTCACTTCTTATTCTATCTGTTTCGCCTGAAGAGTTGATGGGGTGTCAGATTTTCATTGTCTAATCATAATACATGACGGAAACTAACCAAGTGAGTAGACCGGTCTACAACATTTATCTTTTTCTTAGGTTTTATCCTCTTCCTTCTCCTTCCTTTGTTCCTCCTCCTTCCCTTCCATATCAGTCTCTTTTCCTATTCTACCTCTATGAATCTTTCATTCTCGCCTCACGTCCTTATGCTCATCTTTCGCTCCCCCCCCCTTTCCCCCCCTCAACCTCTCTTCCTCCGCTACCTCTTCAATCACTCCTCCCCGCAGCCCAATATCCAGTCTCCCCCTCCCCCTCTACACTTACTCCTTCGTCTCTTCACTTTTAACCACTCTCCCTCTCCACTTGTTCACAGGCTGCCGACCTTGTTTCACTCGGATAGACATGACTTCCACCCTGCCCAGTCTCACTCTTCTTCACCCAGTATCCAATACTGTCTGACCCAGTCCAACCTCACTCCACACCAGACACCCTACCACTGCTCCTCAACTCACCTCACACTGCCTGATCCCACCACACCCAGCCTCACCCAACTTCACCCTTCCCCATCCCACCACCTCTCCACCCCCACGCCACGTTTCTTACCCTGCCCTACCCCACCCTATTTCACCTCTCCTCTCCCAGTACCCCTCATTTTTTACCTCTCCTCGCCCTGCCTGACCTCGCCCAGCCACATTCCTGACACGTGACAAGACTTGGGTAAAAAAAATTCAGAGGTCAGTCGATACTGGCCTCACCCTTCATTACCCAACCACTCACCCTCTGACCTCTCAGTCTGATTTCCCCTTCCAAGGGGTTGTACTCTGAGTGACTTTGGAGATTTTGTATTACTATTCCTTTCCAATTTATCCTGCATATGACGCTTGAATATACTTTTGAATGTTACTGAGGCAAATTATGTTGATATTAAGCTTTATAAGTAACCATCCATCCATCCATTGCCAGACGCCATGTATCTCAAACGGGGTGGTCAAGGGCTTAGAGTTAATTGTTTTACAGGGAGGGGCACTAATCCTCCACCAACCCCACTTGACACGTAGGGATGCCAACAGCATCTGGTGTTCCCAGGCGGTCACACAATATATCTCTGCAACAAACGAAATTCAGCAAAATTTGGTGTTACGAAGCGACTTAATGCGACTTAATACCAGTGAACTATTATTTAGATGATTTGATAAGCTGATGTCTTTTGTGTTTTATTCTCACTACCACCAGATTATTAGATTTAAATTTAACCCCTTCACAAACATGATGGACTGCTATGTTGAGGGGAATTTGTTAGTTTAACGAAAAAAGAATAATAGTTGTCATTATGTTGAGAAGGTTATACGGAAAAGTCTGCAAGTCTGTACACGTTGTTCTGTAGTATAGTTTCTACTTACCGTCCTCTTTAAATTGTTCTCGCTCCTCCCGGCCCCACAACCTAGCCCCCTCACCTCTCT